>NC_135968.1:48342588-48397588 GCF_053455715.1 Rhinoraja longicauda
TGTGAGCTGGTGCCCACAGCGTAGTTCTCCAAGGGATGATCCACGCCTTCCCTTGGTCTGGCTTTTAACCCCTTTCACCTGTCCGTCACGTAACGAGAGGGCTGACCCGAGGAGTGGCCTGATCCGCCACAGGACCCCCCCCCCCAAGAACCGGAGGTACAAAACGGACAGGAGGGCGCACGAGGCGACCAGCCCGGGTGCGCACCATGACCGGCGCAGGGACCGGCGACTGACCGACAGGTGGAGGGGTCGTAGCAGACACTGGAGGGGGTAGCTTGGACGGGGGGCGACCGCGCGGGCGGGGCTGTGCAACCGGCACCGGCCGATCAATGTCCACGTGTGCCGGCTTCAGCCGTGCGATCGAAACAGTCTCTCTGCGACCCCCCATGTCCAGAACGAATGTGGCCGAGCCGTGTTGTAGGACCCGGAAGGGGCCCTCGTACGGCCGCTGGAGAAGTGATCGGTGTGCGTCCCTGCGCAGGAACACAAACTGGCAGTCCTCCAGAGCGGCAGGGACGTGTGGCTGGAATTTTTGAAGTTTGGCACGGGATGCAGGTACGTGCCCAGTGTGCGACCTGCTTACGCAGCCCGTGCCACATGAAACGGGAGGATACAAGGGCCACCGTCGCCCGAATGGAGGGGTGAGACAGCTCGTGGAGCACCTCGAATACCCTGCGACGCCAGACGACAGGGACGATGGGACGCGGCAGGCCAGTGGAGGTGTCGCACAACAGTGTTGTATCCCCGGGGACACAGACAATGTCCTCCAGCTGCAGGCCGGATACGGCTGTACGATAGGCGGCCATCTCCTCGTCCCCCAGCTGTGCGGCTGCTAGGGCGGAATAGTCGATCCCCCCGGCCATTTGTAGGACGGCGTGGATCGCGGGTCTAGACAGGGCGTCGGCCACCCTGTTGTTTTTTCCCTCCACGAACCGAATTGAGGTGGTATATTCCGACACATAAGCCAATTGTCTCTGTTGCCGCGCAGACCACGGATCCGAAACCTTGGCGAACGCAAATGTGAGTGGCTTGTGGTCTGTGAACGCGGTAAAGGGTCTCCCTTCTAGGAAGTACCGAAAGTGGCGTACCGCGAGGTAGAGGGCGAGGAGCTCCCGGTCGAACGCGCTGTAATGCCGTTGGGCCCCGCTGAGGTGCCTGCTAAAGAAGGCGAGTGGCCGCCAACACCCGTCGATGTGCTGCTTGGGCCGACCACCAGCGACCTCTGGTGGCGTCTGGCTGAATTGTCGGCGGGCCGTGCGAGAAGGACGTGCCGGCACCGGGGTTCCCGATGGCGGCCGGATTTCGCCGCGGGGGTCGTCCTGAAACGGGGTCGACGGCGGCCCCAGCTTGCTGTTGGCCTTCCGACGCCGCGGAAAAGACGGCTAGGGCTGCCAGGTCCTCCCGACGGGACATCCAAATTTGGTCAGCGCGCTCGCCCAGCCGCTGCGTGTCGGTGAAGGGGTCGACGGGGAGCTGCCGCAGGTAGGCCTGCTTGAATAAAAAACAGGGCGGGTGGTTGCCCATAAGGGCGAGCATGTCCTCCAGAAGGGCCGACGGCCGTCGGTCCCCGAGCCCCCCCTGGCTCATAACGCGAGTTGCCCTCTCGGCGTCGCTGAGGCCGAACCTCCTGATAAGGAGTTCTTTCAGGCCCTTATATTTGTCATCCGCGGGGGGGTCATTAAGGTAGGGCTTTACTCGCCTTGCTGTCGCCTGGTCCAGGGCGCCGACGACGTAAAAGTACTTCGTCAAGTCGACGGTTACCCCTCGCAGAGCAAACTGTGCCTCTGCCTGCTGAAACCAGACCTCAGGCTCTTCGGTCCACAGGGTCGGGAGTTTGAGGGAGACGGCCTCGAGGTCGGCAGGGCCGAGGGCGGCAGGACCAGGTTGCGCGAGGGCGGCAGGACCGGGTTGCCCATTGTTCGACATCACTACGTGTGATGTCCGTCGAGGTCACCAATGTAGTGGCCTGGCGGAAGCCAGAGAAAAGGCAAGACGCCAGGCAGTGTTTAGTTAGATTCTTTATTAGGCTGTGAGCTGGTGCCCACAGCGTAGTTCTCCAAGGGATGATCCACGCCTTCCCTTGGTCTGGTTTTAACCCCTTTCACCTGTCCGTCACGTAACGAGGGGGCTGACCCGAGGAGTGGCCTGATCCGCCACACTACCTTTTTAAAGCTAGAGAGATATTAAAGTTTAAATTTTCATTTCTAACCCTTTTCTTGAAGGGGCTTCAGCGCGTGATGTCACAATGGCACCCGTGCACCAATGAGAGATCAGCTCGGTTTTAAATTTACATTAAAAAAATTCTGACCTTTGTTTTCAAGGTCTTCAGCTTGTGACGTCACAATGCTTGTGTGAGATGGGTGCAACATTGTTGCGAAAAGCAACTGCCAGTTTTTTAAAGTTGTGCAAGTCACTTAACATACACAGATCAGCATGGGGCCCCTATTCCCTCCCTCCCCCCCCTTCCCCCCTCAACCCCTTCCTCCCCACTCCTTCCCACCTCCATCCCCACTCCCTCCCCCCCTCCTCCCCAACTCCCTCCCCACCTCCCTCACCCCTCCTCCCCTAACTCCCCCCCCGTCCCTCCTTCCCTCCATCCCTCCCCCCCTCCCTCCACCCTTCCATCGCTCTCCCCCTCCCCCCTCCTTCCACCCTCCCTCCCCCCTTCTGGTTACAATGGAAACCCTACGGGGACGGGCCCAACGGGGAAAGAGGGGTACTGGGAAAAGGGGAGGTCCCCCTCCCTCCCCTTCCCCACTCCCCTCCCCCCTCCCCCTCCCCCCTACCCCTCTCCCTCCCCCCTTCCCCCCTCCCCTCCCCCCCTCCCGCACCCTCCTCTCCTCCCTCCACACCCTCCTCCCTCCCTCCCCCTTCCCTCCCTACCCTCCTCCCTCCCCCCTCCCCCTCCCCCTCCCTCCCCCCTTCCCCATCCCATCCCCCCTCCCTCCCCTTTCCCTCCCCCTTCCCCCCTTCCCCCCCTCCCCTTCCCCCCCTCCCTCCCCTCATCCCTCCACACCTCCCTCCTACCTCCCCTACCCTCCCTCCCATCCTCCCAATGCTTGTTTGAGATGGGTGCTACATTGTTTCGAAAAGCACCACTAACAGATCGCAGTGAGAAGCAGGGGAGAGAGAGAATGGGGGGGTGGTCTGAGAATGGGGACTGGGGAGGGGGACAACAGGGGTCGTTGCGGAGAGGGCTTGGTGGTGGGGGAAAGAGGGGTACTGGGAAAAGGGGAGGTCCCACTTCCCCCCTCAACCCCTTCCTCCCCCCTCCTTCCCACCTCCATCCCCACTCCCTCCCCCCTCAATCCCAACCTCCATCACCACTCAGCCCCTAACTTCCCCCCTCCCTCCTTCCCTCCATCCCACCCTCCCCCACTCCCTCCCCCCTCCCTCCACCCTTCCATCCCTCTCCCCCTCCCCCCTCCTTCCACCCTCCCTCCCCCCTCCCGGTTACAATGGAAACCCTACGGGGACGGGCCCAACGGGGAAAGAGGGGTACTGGGAAAAGGGGAGATCCCCCTCCCTCCCCTCCCCCTACCCCCTCCCCCCTCCCCCCCCTAACCCTCTCCCTCCCCCTTCCCCCCTCCCCTCTCCCCCTCCCCTCCTCCCTCCACACCTCCCTCCTCCCTCCCTCCCCTCCTCCCGGTTACAATGGAAACCCTACGAGGACGGGCCCAACGGGGAAAGAGGGGTACTGGGAAAAGGGGAGGTCCCCCTCCCTCCCCCCTTCCCCATCCCATCCCCCCTCCCTCCCCTCTCCCTCCCCCTTCCCCCCGTTCCACCCTCCCCTTCCCCTCTCCCTCCCCTCCTCCCTCCACACCTCTCTCCTCCCTCCCTCCCCTTCCCTCCCTCCCATCCTCCCAATGCTTGTTTCAGATGGGTGCTACATTGTTTCGAAAAGCACCACTAACAGATCGCAGTGAGAAGCACTATGTGACGGCGAATGTTTCAAAACAAGCACTTAAAAAGCACTTATCTTTTTTTAAAGTATTTTTTTTTATTGCAAGTCACTTAACATACACAGATCAGCATTGGGCCCCTATGCTCGTGGGCCACCGGGGCAGGTGTTTCGAAAAAAGCACTGAGAGTGTGTCTGGGGGAGAGAGAGAATGGGGGGGGTTCTGAGAATGGGGACTGGGGAGGGGGACAACAGGGGTCGTTGCGGAGGGGGCTTGGTGGTGGGGGAAAGAGGGGTACTGGGAAAAGGGGAGGTCCCACTTCCCCCCTCAACCCCTTCCTCCCCCCTCCTTCCCACCTCCATCCCCACTCGCTCCCCCCTCCCTCCCCCCCTCAATCCCAACCTCCATCACCACTCAGCCCCTAACTCCCCCCCTCCCTCCTTCCCTCCATCCCACCCTCCCCCACTCCCTCCCCCCTCCCTCCACCCTTCCATCCCTCTCCCCCTCCCCCCTCCCTCCACCCTTCCATCCCTCTCCCCCTCCCCCCTCCTTCCACCCTCCCTCCCCCCCTCCCGGTTACAATGGAAACCCTACGGGGACGGGCCCAACGGGGAAAGAGGGGTACTGGGAAAAGGGGAGATCCCCCTCCCTCCCCTACCCCCTCCCCCCTTCCCCCTCCCTTCCCCCCTCCCCTACCCCCTCCCTCCCCCTCCCCTCCTCCCTCCACACCTCCCTCCACACCTCCCTCCTCCCTCCCTCCCCCCCTCCCGGTTACAATGGAAACCCTATGAGGACGGGCCCAACGGGGAAAGAGGGGTACTGGGAAAAGGGGAGGACCCCTTCCCCCCTCAACCCCTTCATCCCCCCTCCTTCCCACCTCCATCCCCACTCCCTCCCCCCCTCCTCTCCCTCCCTCCCCAACTCCCTCCCCCCTCCCCCCTAACTCCCCCCTCCCTCCTTCCCTCCATCCCTCCCTCCCCAATCCCTCCCCCCTCCCTCCACCCTTCCATCCCTCTCCCCCCTCCTTCCACCCTCCCTCCCCCCCCTCCCGGTTACAATTGAAACCCTACGAGGACGGGCCCAACGGGGAAAGAGGAGTACTGGGAAAAGGGGAGGTCCCCCTCCCTCCCCCCTTCCCCCTCCCCTCCCCCCTCCCCACTCCCTCCCCCTCCCTCTCCCTCCCCTCCCCCCTCCCTCCCCTCCCCTCCTCCCTCCACACTGGGAGCAATCTGGGAGACTGCTCAACGAACAAAGATTCATCTGCTTTTTACAGAATTTCCCTTTGATGTGTTGTTTACTGTAGCAGGCAATTTAATGTTTTTCCTTCTTCCAAATGGTCTTACAGCAATTATAAATGATGTACCTCCGAAAGGCACAGCAGAGTAAACACAGCCCTAACCCACTCCATTACAGATAAACAGAATATGTCACTCCCAAATAAGGGACAAGGTGGCGTCAGTGCCCCGCGCCCCACGTGACCTCACACAGCCAGCGGCCACGTGCTCCCGCTCCACCAATGGAGGCCACCCGGGCCGGGAAGCGGGTTGCTACGCAACCTCCATCAGGCAGCACCCGGGCCTACACTGTCCAGAGGTAGACACACAATGCTGGAGTAACTCAGTGTGTCAGGCAGCATCTCGGGAGAGAAGGAATGGGTGACGTTTCGGGTCGAGACCCTTCCTCAGTCTGAAGAAGGGTCTCGACCCGAAACGTTACCCATCAGTCTGAAGAAGGGTCTCAACCCGAAATGTCACCCATTCCTTCTCTCCCGAGATGCTCCCTGACCCGTTGAGTTACTCCAGCATTTTGTGTCTACCTTCAATTTTAACCAGCATCTGCAGATATTTTCCTACATTGTCTGGGATTACAACGTCCAGGCCTACAGTGTCCAGGCCTACAGCGCTCCCCAGGCCTAATAAGGGACAAGGGCGGTCCCGTACGGGACAAACCAATTTAGCCCAAAATACGGGATGTCCCGGCTAATACGGGACAGTTGGCAACCCTAGCTGTTATCCTTTCGACGATTTTTTCTTGTTTTACGATTGCCATTTGTCCTTTCACAACAGAGAACAGAATCTGACTAAAGTAGACTGCAATAATTGCCAGGTACATGTGCTCAGTTTCAACCTCCTTTAAAGCACGGAATTATTATGATCCATGAAGAGGACTTTGAGCATTCTTAGATGCTCCACCTGTCCCCTGCTGAGCTCTTGAAGCTTTGCAATTAATTTTTGACAGACTTTATTATTTTGGCTTTGGTTTAATTATTAGTAATGCGGTTTAATTATTAGTAAATTACAACAGCTTAGTGATTAAGTGAATTAATACTTTTTTTAGAGATACAGTGTGGAAACAGGCCCTTCAGGCCACCGTGTCCGAGCCAACCAGTGATCCAAGAAGGGTCTCGACCCGAAACATCATCAGTGAAAAAGGGTCTCTACCCGAAACGTCGCCCATTCCTTCTCTCCTGAGATGCTGCCTGACCTGCTGAGTTACTCCAGCATTTTGTGAATAAATACCTTCGATTTGTACCAGCATCTGCAGTTATTTTCTTACACGACTTGTACACGAAACAGTACCTTACCCACTAGGGATAATTTACAATTTACCAAAGCCAATTATCCTACAAACCTGTAGGAAAAAAAGCTGCAGATGCTGGTAATCTTTGTCCCTTGACATCAGTCTGAAGAAGGGTCTCGACCTGAAACGTCACCCATTCCTTCTCTCCCGAGAAGCTGCCTGACCCGTTGAGCTACTCTGACATTTTGTGTCTACTTTGTGTTAACCTACAAACCTGTACGTCTTTGGAGTGTGGGAGGAAACCAGAGCACCCGGAAAAAACCCATGGGGCGGAATGTACGAATTCCGTACAGACAGCACCCATAGATAGGATGGAACCCGGGTCTCTGGCGCTGTAAGGCAACAACTCTACCGTTGTGCCCAATTTTAATTTTCATTAAAATATTAATAATCTTTACTTCTGTTGTTTATATTTTTTCAACAGTTCCTCAACGTACTCTGTTAGAAGGCCATTGGCTTGGTCCGAGGCCACAGTTTATGTTCCATTGCCTTAGGACTAGTAGACACAAAATGCTGGAGTAACTGAGCGGGCCAGGCAGCATCTCGGGAGAGAAGGAATGGGCAACGCCTCGGGTCAAGACCCTTCCTCAGACTGAGGACTAGTCACCATTTGCAATTTGCTCTGCCTTATGGAACATCTGCAGTGGTAAATCTGGTAGGCGAGTAGGAGGTGCACTGACAGAAAGGATAACGGTAAGTTTAGGGCAAACTCAGGGAGTTGTGATGTGTGTGATGCAGCACAATGCAAATTGCAAGAGAGGTGATCAATGGGTGATAGAGCAGCCGCCTCACGAGGTCAGAGACCCGGGTTCAATCCTGACCTCGTGTGCTGTCTGTGTGGAGTTCGCACATTCTCCTTGTGACTGCGTGGGTTTCCTCCGGGTGCTCCAGTTTCCTCCCACATCCCAAAGACGTGCAGTTTTGTAGGTTAATTGCACGTCCTAGTGTGCAGGGAGTGGTGTGATCAACAAGGAGATAGCATAGAACTAGTGTCAATGGGTGATTAATGGGTCTGCATGTACACAGTGGGCGAAGGGCCTGTTTCCGTGCTGTATCTCTAAACTAAACTAAACTAAGCTACATATAATATCCAAATGTGGCCTAACCGATGCCCTATGCAGCTGCAACATGACTTCCTGGCGCTTACACTCATAGCTTCAAACGAAGAAGACAAGCGTAGCATATGGCTTCTTTACTACAGGTGCTCCCCGACTAACGATGCTTCGACGTACGATATTCTGACTTCACAATGGTGCAAACACTGGGCAATGGCCGCGACCCATAGCTCGTTTCCGGCCACGTGATCAGGTATATTGAAATGCATTTCCATGTACGATATTTTGGGTTTGCGATGGGTTTATCGGAACGTCACCCCATTGTAAGTTGAGGAGCACCTGGACTTGATTTACTTGTGTTGCCACTTTCAGTGAGCTGTGCGCTTGGGTCCAAAGATCCTTCTGCACACCAATGCTGTTAAGGGTCTTGCCACTGACTACATACTTTCCCCTTACATTCTACCACCTAAAGTACAAACCCTCACACCTACTTGGATACAACTCTCTCTGCCATTTTCCTGACCATTTCTGTTGCTGATCTAAATCCCTTTGTCTACTTTGAGAATGTTTCTCACTGTTTCCAACTCCAGAAATTTTCATGTCATCTGCAAACTTACCAAACGACCCATCTAAAAGATGAATTTCATTGTTCTGCATCAGTACCTATGAAAACTAAACACTCTTCACTCTTGAGTCTTGAAAGGAAGCGTGCAGCCACAGCAGGCAGTGAATAAAGCTAACGGCATGTTGGCCTTCATAACGAGATGATTTGAGTATAGGAGTAAAGAGGTCCTTCTGCAGTTGTACAGGGCCCTGGTGAGACCACATCTGGAGTATTGCATGCAGTTTTGGTCTCCTAATTTGAGGAAAGACGTCCTTGCTATTGAGGCGGTGTAGCGTAGGTTCACGAGTTTAATCCCCGGGATGGCGGAACTGTCATATGAGGAAAGATTGGGAAAACTGGGCTTGTATTCACGAGAAATTAGAAGGATGAGAGGCCCGGTGGGCCTGTTTCCGCACTTCATCTCTAAACTAAACTAAACTAAACATGGCCAATTTGGCCATCCTTCATTGAGTAAAAAAACTGCAACTGCTGTTTCTGGAGAATTCCCCCAAGACTATTAATATCCAAGGTAGGAATTTCAGGCAGTTCAATTGACGTGAATAACCAATTTACAAGACTTAACAAAAAAAAAAATCCTTAAAAACAAAATGAACAAACTAAAATGTTTGAACGTTTGAAAATCAAGTCAGAGATCTGCTCAAATGTTGACACCCATTGCAACCTTGGATGAAAAGAATCAATTTTCCTGTCAGCTTGCACGTAGGCTTAGGAATAAAAGTGGGAGAGAGGAGATCAATTAAAGTTGGACCTGATGGAGGATTTTGACCCAAAGCATTGGCCATTCCTTTAAAATTCACAGGGAGAACGTACAAACTCCGTACAGACAGCACCCGTTGTCGGGATGGAACCCGGGTGTCCGGCGCTGCATTCAACGTTGATATAGATGACAAACAGCAATGGGCCCAGCACCGATCCCTGAGGTATTCCACTAGTCACAGGCCTCCAGTCTGAAAAATAATCTTCCTATCGTGAAACCAATTCTGTATCCAGTTGGCTAAATCTCCTTAGATCCCATGCAATCTAACCTACCATGCAAAACTTATCAAAGGTCTTGCTGAAGTCCATGTAAACCATGTCTATGACCATAGTTACTTCTTTAAAAGAACTCAATCTAATTCATGAGACTTGATCTTCCACACAAAACCATGCTGACTAGCCCTAATCCACCCCTGTCTTTCTGTAAATCATATCCGTCAGAATCCGGTCATGTACCTGCCCTACTGCAGATGTTAGGTAGGAGGATCTTACAGATCTATTGCAAAGGAAAAAACTCCACACAGTCATGCAGGAACTCAAGAGTTAGTATTTATTATGTCTAGCAGCAATTAGCAAAGGGGAAAGCTACCTGAGATGATTTATTGTGGAAGGAAACAAACCACAATCTTCATAATTTACAGACTCTTTTAAGATGGAGCATGAAAGATGTGTTAGAAATTAAGGTCATACAATGTATTTTTTATAAAACATAGACATGTTAAGAGCTACTGTAAGTTATTTATCTGGTGCAACTTATAGTAAGCTTATTGTATTAGGCAGCACGGTGGCACAGCGGTAGAGTTGCTGCCTTACAGCAAATGCAGCGCCGGAGACCCGGGTTCCATCCCGACTATGGATGCTGTCTGTGCGGAGTTTGTACGTTCCCCCCGTGACCTGCGTGGGTTTTCTCCGAGATCTTCGGTTTGCTCCCACACTCCAAAGACTGCAGGTTTGTAGGTTGATTGGCTTGGTAAATGTAAACAATTGTCCCTAGTGGGTGTAGGATAGTGTTAGTGTGCGGGGATCGCTGGTCGGCGCGGACCTGTATCTGCGCTGTATCTCTAAACTAAGCCTAATACGTTATGGTTCCCAGAGCCTAAGATGTAAAAAATATTGTTCTGAACTTGCAGGGGAATGGTGAACCGTGGGGGTCAGCTCAGCAAGAGACTCTTGCATGAATAGGAAAATGCTT
This sequence comes from Rhinoraja longicauda, assembly GCF_053455715.1. NCBI lineage: Eukaryota > Metazoa > Chordata > Chondrichthyes > Rajiformes > Arhynchobatidae > Rhinoraja > Rhinoraja longicauda. Next base: position 48,352,699 of record NC_135968.1, read on the forward strand.
GACTTGCCTTTGATGCAGATTCCCCAAATGGACTCTGATGTTGGACTCCTTTTGCAATTTAGTAGCCGAAGTGTGGGAGGAAACCAAAGATCTCGGAGAAAACCCATGCAGGTCACGGGAGAACATACAAACTCCGTACAGACAGCACCCGTAGTCGGGATCGAACCCGGGTCTCTGGCGCTGTAAGGCAGTAACTCTACCGCTGCACCTTTTACTTTTAAGGCACTATTTATTTATAGTACTTGAATGTACTTTGAGCTTCATGCAAACTAGGAATTCCATTGCATCATAGTTTATTTAACAATAAACTAATCTGAATCTCACATGATAAGATAGTGTGATGCAGAAAGGAGATAGGGACCAGCTGTCAGCTTGAAGCTGCCAACGGCTAGAGGTGCTTACTTACAATTGCTAATTGCATTATCAGTTGGCTGAAGTGTGGTGCTTATTTTATTTGTAGACTGTGGACCCCCATCATGCAGAGATTAGGTTCAACTGGAGGTCTGCCAATGTATGTAAGATCACAGAATGCCTAACACCAATAATGACTGATCTGTCAAGGCCATGGTGATGTAAAATTCAAAGTGGTTTCATACTTTGCCCAGAGCTGACTGTTAGCAGATTTAGGAGCAAAGAGATCCTTCTGCAGTTGTACAGGGCCCTAGTGAGACCGCACCTGGAGTACTGTGTGCAGTTTTGGTCTCCAAATTTGAGGAAGGATATTCTTGCTATTGAGGGCGTGCAGTGTAGGTTTACTAGGTTAATTCCCGGAATGGCGGGACTGTCGTATGTTGAAAGACTGGAGCGACTAGGCTTGTATACACTGGAATTTAGAAGGATGAGAGGAGATCTTATCGAAACATATAAGATTATAAAGGGGTTGGACACGTTAGAGGCAGGAAACATGTTCCCAATGTTGGGGGAGTCCAAAACCAGGGGCCACAGTTTAAGAATAAGGGGTAGGCCATTTAGAACGGAGATGAGGAAAAACTTTTTCAGTCAGCCTGTGCGCGGTAACGGTGCTGGGCCCGGGCGGGAGGGGGGACTCGAGGACGCCGTGCCCGTGGTTTAAAGGGAAGGATGAGGACCATCAGTCCGACCATCTCCCTCCTGCTCGGGAGACAGTGTCCACCGGGTGTGGGAGAGCGGGGAGAGTGAAGGGGGAGAGCGGGGAGAGTGAGGAGAGGGGAGGCGGTGATTGCGGGCGGGCGGCTCCACTAACGGCGTCCATCTTGTGTGTGCGAGTGAGGAGAGGCCGTGTGACGAGGCCGTCAGACACACAGCACTTGGGAAATGTGTTTAGAAATGAGGGTTTGAAAGTTTAAAATGTCTGTAACTTAAAAGATATTCGACCAATGACAATTAAGCTCCCGCGGGCCACATAAAATGAGGTGGTGGGCCTTGAGTTTGACACATGTGGTTTAATGGTTCAATGGTTCTTTATTGTCACGTGTACTGAGGTACGGTGAAATTTAATTTGCCAACAGCATTACAAAAAAGCAACAAGAACATAACCACATAAATATTAAACATAGACTTAAACAGCCACCACAGCGGTCGGTGTGTGCGAATCCCCAGGGCACACTGCGTAAGTGGAGATCCACAGCCATCAGTTCAATGTCCGGGCCACACACACGCTCCTTCACCGTGATGTGACCAGAGTTGTACCGACCTCTGTCACTCTCTCTGCAGTCCCTGTCCGCCCGAACAGTCAGAAAGCCGTCCACACTCGCACTAGACTCCGGGATGTCCTCATGGAGCCATGTTCCCACAAACACCGAGACCACTGCACTCACGGTACTCCCTCCCTCCGAGTCCCCACCAGTGCAGGCAGCACGGCCATCTTGTTTTTCGGCAAACTCACATTCTCCACTGTGATGGAAGGCAAATCACTTATACCTTCTTCCACAGTTGGCGATCAAAGCTCCCGCAGTGGGGGCGATCAAAGCTCCTGCGGTCGGAGCGGTGGAAGCTCCTGCGGTCGGAGCTCCCGAATTCGATCCCTAACAAAGGGACCGCTAGCTCCACGATGTTAAAGTTGCAGTGCAGACGGAGATACGATGAAAAAGTCACATTTCCGTTGAGGGAAGAGATAAAAAAGGTTTCCCCCAACCTCTAAACCCCCCATCCCACCCCCACATAATACAAAAACTAAAATACACTAAAACATACAAGTAAAAACAGACTAAAAACAACAAAAGAAGAAAGGGCCGAGACCGACTGTTGGCAAGGCTGCCATGTACGGTGTTCATTGGTGCAAAGTCTCTATTTATCATTTCTCCATTTATTCCCACAGTGCTCCACACTCATTTAAGAGACAGAAGAGATTTTGTAATTATTACAAAGTATAACCAAGATGTGATTTAATAACTTGTTTTAGTAATTTAATGTTTGCATACCCTGACAAGTGAATTTGGTCCTTTTTCTGTCAGTGTATCTGTCAGTTTACAATCCAGCGGGATGAATATTGATTTCTCTCATCAAGTAATCCTTGCATCCCCTCTCTCTCCGTTCGATCCCCCACCCTAGTCGTACCAGTTTCAAAGCTGTTTTGTTGAATCTCATTGTCTGCAACTCATTTTCACCTAGCTCACAGCTCGCCTGTTTCCTATGTCATTATAACATTTTGCATATCTTTTTGCAAGTTCAATTTCCATTTGATAATAATTTGGGATTAAATGCAAACAACCAGGTCATGAGTAAAATTAATGAGTTAATGAGATATGACTTAAACATGAAATCTATGCAGGGTCTCAGGTCAAGCCATCTAATAATAATAATAATAATAATAATAATAATAATAATAATAATATTCATTTATTGTCATTGCAATGAGTACAACGAAATTAAAAAATAGCCAATCCTGACGGTACGTACAAACATATATGCAATAAATGCAAAAAACAAATAAATACAATTATATTAAGTACAAAGATTTTTTTAACAGTGTTGCGTAGTGCAGAAGGTAGTGTTCAGTTCTCGTATGGCCCTGGGGTAAAAACTGTTCTTAAGTCTGTTTGTTCGGGATTTGATCGACCTGAAACGTCGACCAGAGGGCAGATGAACAAACAGACGGTGGCCGGGGTGGGATGGATCTTTTATTATTTTGCCTGCTCTACTGAGGCAGCGTAGGCTGAACAGGTGCTCCAGGGAGGGCAGTGAGCAGCCGATGATCTTCTGGGCTGTTGTGATGACCCTCTGAAGGGCCTTCCTGTCCTTTTCTGAGCAGCTGGCATACCATGTGGTTATACAGTATGCCAGCACACTCTCGATGGAGCAGCGATAGAAGGACATCATGAGCTTCTCCTGCAGGTTGGTTTTCCTGAGGATCCTCAGGAAGTGGAGTCTCTGCTGTGCCTTCTTCACTGTGGTGATGGTGTTGGTAGACCAGGCAAGATCCTCTGCGATGTGCGTACCCAGGAACCTGAAAGCGGGTACCCTTTCCACACAGACCCCATTGATGTAGAGTGGGTCGTATTCTACACTGGTTTTCCTGAAGTCAATTATAAGTTCCTTTGTTTTGGAGGAGTTCAGGACAAGATTGTTCACTGAACACCATGCTGCCAGCCTTTGGATTTCATCCCTATAGGCTGTCTCATCTCCTTCTGAGATGAGTCCAACCACAGTCGTGTCATCCGCGAACTTGATGATGGTGTTGGTGGGATGGGTGGGGGCGCAGTCGTGAGTGTAGAGGGAGTAAAGGATGGGGCTCAACACACAGCCCTGTGGTGAGCCGGTGCTCAGTGTAATGGTGGAGGAGAGGTGAGGGCCTATTTTGACGGTCTGGGGGCGGTTGGTCAGGAAGTCCTTGATCCATTGGCAGATGGTTTGGAAAAATCCAAGGTCAGAAAGTTTGGTGACCAGTCTGCTCGGGATGACCGTGTTAAAGGCAGAGCTGAAGTCGAGGAAGAGCATCCTCACATAGCTCCCCTGGTGTTCAAGGTGGGTCAGTGCAATGTGAAGAGCAGTGTCGATGGCATCCCCTGTAGACCTATTTGCTCTGTAGGCAAACTGGTGTGGGTCGAAGGTGGGTGGGAGGCTGGCTTTGATGTGCTGCAGGTCCAGTCTCTCGAAGCACTTTGTGATGACCGGTGTGAGTGCTGCCGGACGGTAGTCGTTAAGGCCGCTGATGACAGACTTTTTCGGCAGTGGGATGATTGTGGCGGACTTCAGGCAGGGAGGGATGGTGGATTTTAAAAGGGACAGGTTGAAGATTTTTGTGAAGACCTCAGATAATTGGTCTGCACATTCCCTCAGCACTCTGCCCGTCACACCATCGGGGCCTGCAGCTTTCCTGGGATTCACTGCTCTGAGCACGCGCTTAACCTCATACTCCTGCACAGTGAAGGTGTTGCTGTCAGGTGCTGGAGAGAGTGTTATGTCTGCCACTGCAGCTTTCACCTCGAAACGAGCAAAGAAACAGTTAAGTTCCTCTGCCAGCGAGGCGTCGCCGTCGGCAGTCATGCGGTTGCTGGTCTATTCCGTTATCTCATGTATCTCCTTGCAGACTAGTCTTTCTCACAGTATCCCTGAATCTCCCACTTCACCGACACTAGGGAAACCTTACAGTGGGCAATTAACCTCACCAACCAACATGTCTTTATGACATTGGAGGAAACTGCAGCACCTGGGGTAAACCCATGAGATCATTGGAAATAGACAAAATGCTGGAGTAATTCAGCGGGTCTGGCAACATCTCTGGAGAGAAGGAATGGGTGACGTTTCAGGTCGAGACCCTTCTTCAGTCTGATGTCAGGGGAGAGGGAGATGCATAGGTAAGGAAGTGTAAGGTGTGGGTTCTTGGGTATCTTGGTTCTTGGTCCTCCAAAATATTCCAAATGGAATTTAAACTGGTGGTGGCGGAGTATGGACTTAAGCAAGAAGGGCTTCTTGGAGAAGAAGAGCTGCCTTAAATGTAGTTGCGTCTGGTTGAGTAACTATAGTAGGGTGAAGACTATTCCATGCTTTAATTGTGTGAGGGAAGAATGAATTGCTACACACATCTATCTTGATAGCCGGTATCTCCAATTGAATCGAATGCCTTCGTCTACTGCTGATAGGTTTGGGTTTGGTGTAGATGTGGTCATCTATGTCGAGCTGACCATTTAACATTTTGTATAAACAGGTCAAGCGGTGGGCTTTACGTCTGTCTTGGAGCGGGTTCCACCCCAATGGATTTAGAAGTTGGGTAACACTCGCTTCTCTCTCATAGGTATTTGTAACAAAACCAGCTGCCTGTCTTTGGACACGTTCGATGGAAGAAATGTTTCTATTTGTGTATGGGTCCAGGGGGCACAGTTTAAGAATAAGGGGTAGGCCATTTAGAACGGAGATGCGGAAAAACGTTTTCTGTCAGAGAGTTGTAAATCTGTGGAATTCACTGCCTCAGAAGGCAGTGGAGGCCAATTCTCTGAAAGCATTCAAGAGGGAGCTAGATAGAGCTCTTAAGGATAGCGGAGTCAGGGGGTATGGGGAGAAGGCAGGAACGGGGTACTGATTGAGAATGATCAGCCATGATCACATTGAATGGGGGTGTTGGCTCGAAGGGCCGAATGGCCTACTCCTGCACCTATTGTCTATTGTTAATTGAAACACAATGGCCTGGAGTTTACAGATGCAATGATGTGTAAGGTACCCGTGTGAAGCCGGCAGCAATTTCGGGCAGTTGCCTATGTGTATTAACACGGAGAATTCCATCAGTTGCCATTAATGAGGCCTTACTCCAGCACTGAGAAGAGATGCCAGACCATGGAGGTGTAATGTTTCAGTATAAATAGGCATAGAGTCATGGAGTGATACAGTGTGGAAACAGGCCCTTCATAGAGTGATACAGTGTGGAAACAGGCCCTTCATAGAGTGATACAGTGTGGAAACAGGCCTTTTGGCCCAACTTGCCCACACTGACCAACAATATCCCAACAGAGAGTTAGATGGAGTTCTAGGGGCTAGTGGAATCAAGGGATATGGGGAGAAGGCAGGCACGGGTTACTGATTGTGGATGATCAGCCATGATCACAATGAATGGCGGTGCTGGCTTGAAGGGCCAAATGGCCTCCTCCTGCACCTATTTTCTATATCTATGTCTATGTCAATGTCTTTCATAGTCACATTTTGACAAAGGGTTATTGACCAAAAAACACTAGCTCTGTTTTTCTCTCCACGGATGCCGCCTGACCTGGTGAATATCCCCATGGTTTCCTGGATTTATTTCAGGATATTAGCATCAGCAATTTTTTTGCTTTAGATCTTCACGAGAGTTTTGAATTCTATTTTCAACTTTCTTGTCTTGTCTACCCTCCCACTACTTTTGCTGGTGTAAATTGTTTCTGTGTTTACATTTTTTTGGCCTTTTTAAAAAAAATGGTGTAGTTTGAGGAAAACTGTTTACTTTCAGTCATTACTGTTACTTCTTTTCACTGTCGCTATATTACAATCAATCACAATCACAATCACAATCATACTTTATTAGCCAAGTATGTTTTGCAACCTATGAGGAATTTCATTTGCCGTACAGTCATCACAATAAAAAGCAACAGGACACACAAAATACATTTTAACATGAACATCCACCACAGTGACTCCTCCACATTCCTCACTGTGATGGAAGGCGAAAAAAAGTTCAATCTCTGCCTTCTTTGTCCTCCAGCGGTCGGGGGCCTCTAACCTCCCGTTGACGGGACGATCTTGTCTCCCATAGCCGGCGGCTGCCTTCCTCGTCGGGGTGATCAAGCTCCTGCATCGGGGGGGAATCTCAGCTCCCCCGTGCCGGGCGATCTACCCCGGGTCGGGACTAGTCAAACCTCGTGGCAGCGTGGAGCTCCTGACCGATCTCTACCCGAGACTGTGAGCCCCTCGATGGTGAAATCCCAGGGTTGGAGCGTCGATCCCAGGCAAGGGATCAAAGGCTCAGATGGTAAGTCCATGCCCCCACGGTGGGGCTCAAAGTCAGTCCCAGGCAAGGCTGCCAGCTCCACGATGTTAAGCCACAGAGCGACCGGAGATACGAATGGAAAACAATCGCATCTCCGGCAAGGTAAGAGATTGAAAAAAAGACCCCCCCAACCGCCTCCCCCACCCCCCACATAAAACAAATAAGAGATCTTATCAAAACATATAAGATTATTAAGGGGTTGGACACGTTAGAGGCAGGAAACATGTTTCCAATGTTGGGGGAGTCCAGAACAAGGGGACACAGTTTAAGAATAAGGGGTAGGCCATTTAGAACTGAGATGAGGAAAAACCTTTTTCAGTCAGAGAGTTGTGAATCTGTGGAATTCTCTGCCTCAGAAGGCAGTGGAGGCCAATTCTCTGAATGCATTCAAGAGAGAGCTAGATAGAGCTCTTAAGGATAGCGGAGTCAAGGGGTATGGGGAGAAGGCAGGAACGGGGTACTGATTGAGAATGATTAGCCTACTCCTGCACATATTGTCTATTGTGTTGCTATATATTCTTTATATCTATTAAAATCTATTAAAAAATAGGTCTGACAATTTTATCCATATATCTCCTATTTTGAACTCTAGTAATATGCACTTTCGAAAATTTATCTCAGGCAAATTCCATTGGATTTCTTCATGAATCAACACTATTATTTATTCAAAGAACTCCATCAGAACATAACTTGTACCAATGCTTGTTGACATTTTTTCCCCCATAAAGCCATAGAAACATAGAAAATAGGTGCAGAAAGGCATTCGGCCCTTCGAGCCAGCACCACCATTCATTGTGATCATGGCTGATCATCCACAATCAGTAACCCGTGCCTGTCTTCTCCCCATATCCCTTGATTCTGCTAGTCCCTAGAGCTCTGTCTAACTCTCTTTAAAAATTCATCCAGTGAATTGGCCTCCACTGCCTTCTGTGGCAGAGAATTCCACAGATTCACAACTCTCAGGGTGAAAAAGATTTTCCTCGTCTCGGTTTCTCATCTTCAGTTATCTTCAGTGACTGCTAATTTTTATCTTGCATCAAGTCCTCCAAGTTCCTCACCATTGCTGATATTGGGCTCAAGAGCCTTCAAAAATATAATTAAACGTTTGTAAAATTCCACTTACATTGATTATTGAAGATTGATCAGGCATAAAAGTCACAGCTTCTTTGTGATCTTATGCCATGAATATAAAACAGGAAACTCGAATGAACGGAATCCCAGTGGAAAGCTGATACATAGCTGATAGATAAGGGCAGGCCGGTGTGGATATCAGTAGTCATAGGGAATTCTAGCATGGATCAGTCAGCAGGGAGGCGAAAATGAGAGCCATAGAATCACAGATGCATTTACTGGTGGTTGAATCAATTGATGCAATTTTGTGAAATGATTTACCTGTCTTAAAGTGTACAATCACGGATCACAGAGCATGGTGTCCTCTGATTCACTTTTATCAAGTGAGACAATAAACATGGCAGGGAGACAGGACAGCTATGATGGCAATGGAACGCAAAATGTGACTTGAGATTGTTAAGATTCAATTAAAAATCTGAATTTAGTTTAGAGTTACAGCACGGAAACAGGCCCTTTTGGCCCACCGGGTCCGCGCCGACCAGCGATCCCCGCACACTAACACTATCCTACACACACTAGGGACAATGTTTTACATTTACCAAGCCAATCAACCTACAAACCTGTACGTCTTTGGAGTGTGGGGGGAAAACTGAAGATCTCGGAGAAAACCCATGCAGATCACGGGGAGAACGTACAAACTCCGTACAGACAGCACCCGCAGTCGGGATGGAACCCGGGTCTCCGGCGCTGCATTCGCTGTAAGGCAGCAACTCTACCGCTGTGCCACCGTGCTGCCCAATCACGAACATCATGAGAACACATCCAGATCTGCATCGAGATATCCTGGATAAACTGAGGTCAGTGGAAACATCAATAGGAATCGCTCCAGTGATTGGAGCCATACCTTACACAAAGGAAGAGACACAAAATGCTGGAGTAACTCAGCGGGACAGGCGACATCTCTGGAGAGAAGCAATAGGTGACATTCTTCAGACTGAGAGTCAGAGGTGAAGGGGACTAGAGATATGGAAGGGTAAGATGAGAAAATGATAGAACAGAGCCGATGTTGATCCAGGAAATGTGGAGTCTGGGGGGGAGCAGCGAGAGAGAATTCAGGCGTGGGTTACTGATTACTCAAACAAACTTACAGTTGTATTGTAGAAAGTATCCTAACTGGTTGCACCATGGCCTGGTATAACAAATCCCATGCAGCGAGAGAGCGTGTTGTAGGACTCGCGCCGGTCAGAGGGGGAGAGCTTCTTCAAAGTAGGCATACCTCGAGGAGATTTTGAGTGGAACAGACAAAACTGCAGATGCTGGTTTACACTGAAGAAAGACACAAAATGCTGGAGTAACTCAGCGGGACAGGCAGCATCTCTGGAGAGAAGGAATGGGTGACGTTTTTGGTTGGGACCCTTTGTCAGACTGGGAGCCAGGGGAGAGGGAGCCTAGAGATCTGGAACATTGTTGTGGTTTTGGGAAGTCAATCCTTGCAGTCCTGGGTCATCACTGCAGGAGGTTGTCAGGACAGTATCCTAGGCCCAGTCACCTTCAGCTATTGGCCTCCTGCTTTGCCAGTATGAGGTCACATGCAAACTGGGGGAACAGCACCTCACAATCCACTTGGGTACCTTACAACCCAATGGTATCGAAACATCAAAACATCGCAAATAGGTGCAGGAGGAGGCCGCTTGGCCCCTCGAGGCAGCACCACCATTCATTGTGTTCACAGCCGATCATCCACAATCTGTAACCCACGCCTGAATTCTCTCCGTATCCCTCGATTCCGTTAGCCCTGAGAGCCAAATCTAACTCTCTCTTGAAAACATCCAGTGAATTGGCCTCCACTGCCTTCTGTGGCAGAGAATTCCACAGATTCACAACTCTCCGGGGGGAAAAGTCGCTCCTCATCCCAGTCCTAAATGGCCGTCCCCTTATTCTTAAACCACGTGACCCCTGGTTCTGGACTCCCCCAACACGGGGTACGTGTTGCCTGCATCCAGCCCATCCGATCCCCAAGGAATTTGTACACCTCTATAAGATCCCCTCTCATCCTTCTAAATTCCAGTGAATACAAGCTCAGTCGACCCTTTGTTTCATCGCGTGTCAGTCCCGCCGTCCCGGGAATTAACCCGGTGAACATTGAATTCTTCAATTCTAGGTAATTAATCAACAACCCCCCTCTTTCATCTCCCCACCTCTTCCCTGTACCCCACCTGGATGTGCACCCATGTCACCCACTATCCTGCCCCCATTTCCCCTCCCCCTCACTCTCCCCCCCCCCCCCCCACTCTTCCATCTCTATCCCCACCTCTGGCTTCACGTTTCAAGCCTCTTCTCCCCTTTTCTCACAGGCTTTTGTCTCCTTTCCATCTCTGGTCGTAGTCCACCCATCTGCCAACCAGACTGGGCTCACCAGTGAGGCTCTACCACTGTGCCATCCCTCAAGATGTTGTGTACCACAGGGATCTGTGCTGGGATCTCTGCTGTTTGTGATATACTGCGTATATAAATGACTTGGTTGTAAATGCGGATGTGTTGGTTAGTATGTTTGCAGAGAACATTGGTGATTGCTGGGGTAGCAGACTGTGAGACAGGCTGTCAGAGTATACAGCAGGGTATAGATCAGCAACACATACAAGTGTAGAAATAGCAGATGGAGTTTAATCTGAGCAAGTGTGGCTGTTGCAATTTGGGAGGTCATATGTAAGGAGAAAATCTACATTTAACTGCCTGACCCTTAGGAGCATTGATGTACAGAGGGGATATCAGTGTATCCTCTTGGGGTCCAAGTGCATAACTCCTTGAAAGTGGCAACACGAGTAGATAAATTGATGAAGAAGGCATAAAGTATTTTTGCTTAATACCAAATATGGGGCATTGAGTATAAGGTACAGGACATCATGATGCAGCTTTACACACTGCATTTGGAGCAGTGTGTGCAGGTCTGGTAGCCCCAGTACAGGAAGGACGAGGAAGCTTTGGGAAGAGTGTAGAGCAGGTTTGCTAAGACGATGCATGGATTAGTGGGGATTAGCTACAAGGTACGGTTGTACAGACTTGTACTGTTTTCTCTGGAATGCTGGAGGTTGCAGCAAAACCTGATAGAAGTATATAAAGTTATGTGAATCACAGATAGGATCCGCTGTTACAACCTTTATCCCAGCATGGAAATATCAAATAATAGAGGACATCGCTTTAGGTTGAGAGGGACAACGTTGACAGGAGATGTGTATAAGAGCTGGTGTATAAGAGTCCACACCTTGAACAAAGGATACAGTCGATGAGGTTGGAGGAGGTGCAAGTGAACCTCTGCCTAACCTGAAAGGACTGTCTGGGTCCCTGGACAGAGTCGAGGGAGGAGGTGTAGGGACAGGTGTTGCATCTCCTATCTGGAGAGGGGAATGGTTCGGGTGGGAAGGGATGAGTTCACCAGGGAGTTGTAGGGGCAATGCACTATCCTGGAATTTCGATTGCTGCCACAGAATCTCCTCTCTGTCCCCCTAACTAATATGTTTCCTATCACAAAGGCTCTGCCTGACATTACCCTTCCTTGCTGTGTCTCAGAGCCTGACTTGGTGCCACAGACCACACTGCTACTGCTAAGCACCCCTGACCGGTCATCTCCCCCAACAGTATGCAGAAGTGTGTACCTGTTTCAACGGGGAATGCCCAGTGGGTCTCCAGCACTCTTTGTCCACCCATCTAATCTTTTGCTTTATCTTCGGCATGACCACCTTGCTATGGCTTCATCGATGAAGCTCGCGTTCTTCTGGATGGTCCTGAGGTCAACCAGCCACAGCTCCAGGTGCCTAATACTCTCTGTAAGGTGTTGCATCTGGCCACACCACCCACATGTGGTCATCAGGGATACCAGAATTTCCCTGGTCCCTATTCTGCAGGAGCAGCATGTCATTTTTCCACCTTCCATCTCTACTGCTCTAAAACCAAGAGTAAAAACCACAACAATTACTCACAAGGAACAGCAGACCATTTAACTTTACCTCCTGTTACCCTCTGCTCAGCCTTTACTGAGTCTCCTTGAGCTAAATCCACAGCACTTGAAACACAGCCTCACACTGACCCTCAACACAGCACTTCACCTCCACACAGCCCCTCTCAGAGCATACGGCTCACTAAATGTCACTCTTCTATACTTTGTCTTCTGGGTATTGACTGCCCAATTAGCCAATTTATTGGCATTCAATTAGCCAATCGAACAACTACCTTTTGAAATCTCCCACTGCTGCTCCGACACTGAAATACACTTGTTAGATGTTGAAAGAGATTCACCATGTTACAGGTTACCCAAACAAACCTACAGTTGTATTGTAGAAAGTATCCTAACTGGTTGCACCATGGCCTGGTATAACAAATCCCATGGACCTGAATGGAGGCTGCTGCAAAGTGGTGGTTCAGCCCAGTCCAACGTGAGCACAGTCATCCTGACCATCAAAAGCATCTACGTCAGGTGTCACCGCAAGAAAGCAGCATCTGTCCTCAAGGGTCTCCACATCGGGGCTATGCCAGTGTGGATGTGTCCAGGTTCAGGAACAGCTTCTTCCCTACAGCCATCAGGCTATTAAATGATACACTATTGTCACATGTACTTGGGCACAGTGAAATTCTTTATTTTGTATACAATACACAAAGTACACAAAGACTCGCCACGTTTCTGGCCAAAGTTACTAAGTATAACATATTATAGTCATGTTATAGTCATTTTAGTACAAAGTATTACAGGAATGCCATTTGTCAATATCCACTGTTGGGGATGGCCACATGAAAGGGTTAATGTTTCCATTAATCACTTCCAATTTCTGGTTCCATTATCAATCCGTTGGTATTTTCAAAATGGATTCGATTTTTGCAGCAACATTGTCCTTGATTATTAATTATTATGCCTGATAATGTTAACTTGAATCTTTCCTTTGTCAATAATATCATCTCTTGACATCCCATTAATGATCCTGGTCCCCTCCCCTCCCCTCCCCAACAGACCCCCTCCCCAGCCTTTCCTCCATCACTCCCAGCAGCACGATGCACACTTTAGGGATCTGTTGTTTGTGTTCCTTTGATTTGGTTAAGGCAGAGCCAATCTCTGATTTGAAGCTTTAATTAATACACATGTCAATGTAGGACATCTTATAATGATCCTGAAAATGAAATCATTCCAAAGTTATAATTGTGCATTGAGAAACAAGAAAAAATAAAGAGTAAAATGATGAAGGTGAAAGACTCAGATGTGGCAACTTGCCAGAAGCCTCAATGATATGTCTCCATCTGGTTCCACATGCTGCCATTTCCCAATTCCCATCTTTCCAGGGCCCTAGTGAGACCGCACCTGGAGTTCTGTGTGCAGTTTTGGTCTCCAAATTTGAGGAAGGATATTCTTGCTATTGAGGGCGTGCAGTGTAGGTTTACCAGGTTAATTACCGGAATGGCGGGACTGGTATATGTTGAAAGACTGGAGCGACTAGGCTTATATACACTGGAATTGTGAAGTATGAGAGATCTTATCGAAAAGTATAAGATTATTAAGGGGTTGGACACGTTAGAGGCAGGAAACAGTTCCCAAATTTGGGGGAATCCAGAACAAGGTGCCACAGTTTACGAATATGGGGTAGGCCATTTAGAACTGAGATGAGGAAAAACTTTTTCAGTCAGAGAGTTGTGAATCTGTGGAATTTTCTGCCTCAGAAGGCAGTGGAGGCCAATTCTCTGAATGCATTCAAGAGAGAGCTGGATAGAGCTCTTAAGGATAGCGGAGTCAGGAGGTATGGGGAGAAGGCAGGAACGGGGTACAGATTGAGAATGATCAGCCATGATCACATTGAATGGCGGTGCTGGCTCGAAGGGCCGAATGGCCTCCTCCTGCACCTATTGTCTATTGAAACTCAAATTCAACACTTATACAACCAAATTCCATTTGATTGATGTGCTTGAGCTGTTATTATTTTTTAAAGTAGAATAATTTTTTTTAATCTTTAAATGAAGCGCAAGATCATTTTTGAAAACTTCACACTCATAAGTAAAGCCTTAATTCAAAGAAGAAGCTATCAGAATATAATGTGAAATACACACATCACCAAAGCTATCTGCAGATTAGATGACATTGGTGCATATTATAGGCAGCCTTGTGGTTCTCAAAGGTGTAATTCTGAAAGAGCACGCAGGTATTCTTCATTCTCATGATCAATCTCCAAGGCCTTTTCAAAGTATTCAATAGCTTTGGACGTGTTCCCATCCAGCTGATATGTTAACCCTCTGACACCAAGAGCTTTGCTGTCACGTGGAGCATAGTAAAGTTTTTTATCTGCCCACTTCTCCAATTTTTCCTTACACATTCTCCGTTCTCTTGAATCATATTCAATCTTCACTCCTTTCAGAAATAGGCTGATGGCGCTTGATTCCGATCGTTTCTGGTACAGTTCAAATGACCCAGCCTTTAAACATATCTGCTGTGTGTTTTCTGGACGGATGTCCTCCAATTTCACCAGATCATTGTAGATCTCCTCTGCCTCAGAATACTCTTCATTTCTTATGCAAATATCTGCATAATCCAGCTTTGGTCGAATAGAACTCCTCGGACGGCACTCAGAGGCTTTCCAAAAATGATATTTACATTGACGGATCAACTCAGCTTGCTGCCCAAGATTTCTATTACCAAGTTTGTTCAGTTTAATTCTATAACACATTCCAATTTGGTGGTGTGAGAAGCACGAGTGTGGAGTTAATTCTAACACTTGCTTCAATAGATTGATTGCTTTCTCCACTGCTTCTTCTTTGTAAAATTTTGCCGCGTAGCGAAGCACATATGGACCCTCACTGGCCTTCTGCAATGCTTGTTCAACTAATGTCTTTGCTTCTTCCTTTTTACCGAGTCCTTTCAATTTTAAGGCCAGCAGCACCATGGCCATTGCATTATCTGGATCCAGCTCCAGTACACGTCGCAGATACGTCACTGACTTACTCCATTCATGACTCTCTGGCGTTCCAGACAATCCTTCCAGACGAAACAGAACAGTTGCTTTGCCCATGATCCACTCTGTGTTATTGGGATCTTCCCCCAGAGCTTTCTCAAAACATTCCATAGCCTCCTCATAGTATGGAGCTGCAGAACTCAACAATGACCATCCCTTCTCCCCATACACTTCAGGTATCATTGCTGTATACCGAGGGCCATCAGTGAGTGGTTTACAGATCATCTCCAGCTTGTCGAGGTAGGACTGGGCCTCGGTCAGTTGTCCCATGTGGTAATGCACCCAGGCAGAGTTTCCACAGGTGATGATGCTGTTTCTTTCAAATGTATCTTTGTGGTTCCCCCTCATAATCCTGTCAGCTTCTTTTAAGTTTTGAAGAGCTTCCTCACAGTTGCCTTGCAGGCAGTTTACAAAAGCGAGTTGGTTGTAGGATGTGGCTTGATATTTATCTGCAAAGATTGTGGCATCTTTTAATCGGTACACCATATCGTCCAAGTCAAGGGTCTCCTTCTGTGGGCCCCACGTGAAGTGACACGCAAGCTGATCGAGCTTCTCTTTCAACAAATCTCTCATTCTGCTGCTGCAAGAGAATAAAATTCATCAAATTCCATGTCAGGCAAGTCTGTCTCCCAATCTCACAAATAGTCAGCAGACCAGACAAGCTGCATTTGGTTATTTTGTCATTGACCTGAAGCAGTCTCCAGGCAAGACTCTGGGATGGTGTGTTGCCTCCCTGATGCTAGAGTCAATGATGATTGGGAGAGAACTGGATATTCTGAGAGGGAAGTCTCCAGAGATCCTTGTCCATATTGGTGCCAATGACATATTTAGGAAGGGAGATCAGGTCCTGCAATTTTGGGAGTTGGGTAGTAGGTTAAATGTAGGACCTCCAGGTTGTCGAGGATCCCCCTCTCGCCTCATAGCCATGCCGCCCAGTGTTGGACATTTCCATCCTGTCTACACCATCTATGTTGTCATCTCAGAATTGCTACCCAAGCCACGTGCTAATGAGGCAAGAAATAGTAAGATAGTACACTTCAATACATGGCTAAGGAGCTTGAGCAGGAGGGAGTGCATCAGGTATATTCATCATTGGGCTGTCTTCTACTGTGGCTGGGACTGTAGAAGGAGGATTAGTTTCTCCTGAACTGGTAGGAAACCAATATCTCATAGTTTTCTAGTGCTACTCGATGGAAATTAAACTAGAGTGTCAGTGAGGTGGGCAATGGAGCAGGTCAGCAAGTGGAGACACTAATGGGAAGGTGGAGGTTATGAAAAGTAAGTTGTAAAGAAAGGACAATCAGGGACAGGTTAATGAACATGGTGAGGCTGAGGGGCTGAGCTGTGTTTATTTCAATGCAAGTAGTATTTTGGAAACAGTGGTTGAGCGTAGGGCCTGAATCAGCTTGGAGCCTGTATAGAACGATGATGTTGTGACCATGACCACATTATGGTCACTTGGTTGTGAAAGGGACAGGACTGGCAGTTTAATGCTTCAAGGTTTAGATGTTTCAGACGTGATAGAGAGAGAGGGAGGTAAAGGAGGTGGAGGAGTTGCACTATTAATAAGGTAGAATGTCACAGCTGTACACAGGGAGGACCCAGTGGACAATCCATCCACTGGGGAAATGTGGTTGAGGTGAAAAATAAGGAAGGTGCAGTCATTCTGATGGGATTGTACTATAGGCATCCCAACCACCAGGGGGGGTAAACGAACAGATGTGTAGACATGTTATAGAAAGATTTAAAAGCAACGTTGTTGTCGTGGCCGGTGGCGTTAGCTTCCCCAACATTGACTGCTTCTAACAGTGCAAGAGGAACTGCAACAGTACATGCAACAGTCCTGCAACAGTGCAAGAGGAACTACAACAGTACATCCCTCCTGTATTGGGGCAACCAGAGTTGCATGCAATACTTCAAATGTGTTGGAGGTGGCCGGATGTGGGTGGATTACAGTGAATGTCGGTAGTGTATCGCAGCCCAGTGGGCGACCGCTTCCCCCGTGAGTGGCCGGATCGCTGGCAGCTCACCCCCACCTCACACATGGCTGTGCTCCAATAATATTCTTCCTTTGATTTTTTTTCAACCTTTTAAAACTGCAAAAATCATTATTAACTCACGGGCCGTACAAAAACAGGCAGCGGGCCGGAATAGGCAGGGGTTGCCGATCCCTGCTCTAAACCTTTCCCATCTATCCTAAACATTAAAGACAAGAGGGTAATTAAGTAGACGGTAAGACTGCTGAAGGATAAAGGAGGAATATTATGCTTGGCATCAGAGGATGATGGAGTCTGAGGAGGGATCTTGGTGTTAAACTCCCAGAAAGTGGCAACGCAGGTGGATAGCGTGGTCAAGGTGTCTTCATCGGTCATGGCATTGAATATAAAGGGCAGGAAGTCATGTTACAACTTTGTAAACCTTTGGTTAGGCTGCATTAGAAGCATTATTGCTATTCTGTTCATCTCATTACAGGAAGGATGTTGAGGCTTGGGAGAGGGTGCAGAAGGGGTTTACATGCATGTTGCCATGATTGGAGGGGATTAGCTGCAGAGTTTGGACAACATTGGATATTTCTCTGGAATGCAGGAGGTTGAGGGCTGACTCCATACAAGTTTATAAAATTACTAGACCAAGTGGACCAGTTGGGCCCATTCCGTGTAGAGGGGGGACAGGGAAGGGGAGAGGGTGTCACTGAGTGAGGCCTGGACCCAAAGCCTCTCCAGTATTGTAGTACCCTCAATCCCCCCACTCAATCCCCCTTATCCCCCCCCTCCTCCCCCCACTGACCCACTCCATCCCCCCTACCCACCCCCACTTGCCCCTCCCCTGCCCCCACCTCCACTTGCACCTCCCCCAAGCCCTGTCTCCACCCCATTTCCCCCTCCCCACCCCTATTCCCCCTCTCCCTCCCCTCAACCCCACGCCCCACCTCCCTCCCCTCCCCCTACCCCCACTCTCCCTGCCCGCACCGCACTCTCCCCCACCCACATTCTTCCTCAACCCCCTACTCAATCCCCCTTATCCCTCCCCTCCCTACCTCTCACTCTCCCATCTTCCCTGACCCCCACTATCCCCCTTCTCCCCCACCCTCTCATCCCCCCTCCTCCCCCCCACCCCTGCTGTCCCCTTCCCCCCACCCCTCCTCCACTCTCCCTCCTCCCCACCCCACTCTCTCTCCCCCACCCCCCCCTTTCCCCCACTCTCTCCTCCCCCCCACCCCTCCTTTCCCCACTCTCTCCTCCTCCCCACCCCCCACATTCTCTCCTCCCCCAGCCCCACTCTCACTCTCCCCAGCCCCACTCTCTCCTCCACCCCTCCTTACCCACCCGTGCCTCCCCCACTCTCTCCTCTCCTCACCCCCCTCCCACCCCTACCCTCCCCTCCACCCACTCGCCCCACCTGCATTCTCACCGTCCCCCTACCCCCCACTCTCCCCCTCCCCCACTGTCCCCCTTCCCCCCACCACCACCCCCCTTGCCCCCCACACTCCCTCTCTCCTCCCCCCACCCTCCCCCTCCTTTCACTCTCACTGTCCCCTTCCTCCTCACCCACCTTTTCCTCCCTCTGTAAGGGGTTAACATTCGGCATGCAGCCATGTGGGTTTTATTGCAGGGGTGTAAATGCATCGATCACCCTTGCACTCTAGTTCTGTTATCCCACATACACGTCCACTGCCTACACACTAGGAGCAATTTACAGGGGCCAATTAACCTGCAAACCTGCAAACCTGCACATCTTTGGTGATGTGGGAGGAAACCTCCGGCACTGCGAGGCAGCAACTCTACCAGCTGCACCACCGTGCCACTCAGCAGTGCTGCCTTCTCTGCGCCATTTTCTCTGAGCATTGAGTCGGCATCATGTATGGCACAGTGGGCTGAAGGACCCGGTCATGATGTACTGTTCTATGTCAATGTAATTAATGTAATTAATTACAGTGACAATTACACATGGAGAACTCCACACAGACAGCAGCCATGTCAAACCCCTGGTCTGTGGCACTGTGAGGCAGCAGTTCTACCAGCTGCACCACTGTGCTGCTCTAAGCAGTGCTATCTTCTCTGAGGCATTTTTTCAGAACATCGTTTAAGTCGGCATCATGTCTGGCCCGGACATTGTGGGCTGAAGGTCCTGTTCCTGTGATGTATTGTTCTATGTCAATGTCTATAACAAAGGCAGTAACAACCTGGACTCAGCAGACTCAGCAGGTCAGGCAGTATCTGAGGGGGTAGAAACTTGCAATGATTCAGGTCAAACACCTGGTGCCTGACCTGCTGAGTTACTCCAGCATTTTGTGATACCTTCGATATGTACCAGCATCTGCAGTTATTTTCCTAAACTACCGTGCCGGTCGACTATACCATTCTGAGCTGTTCAAATTAATTTCAGATTGATCCACTAATTTTCAGTCGACCATATCCTCAATAATAATCTGCAGGTAAACTTAGACACAGTAGGAATAGTCCTTACCTCATTATGCTGCTTGGATGGAAAACACTTTATACTCCTTTCTCAGCTCGAGCAGTACTTTCTCAGGTTGAATCAATCTCAAAGTGTTCTGAATGTTGTGCCTGACTGTTCCTTTATAGTTTCACCTATTTCCTGATTGGGAACAGAAACTGAAACTCAGAGGTGTAATGACAATGCTGAATAATTAAAGGGAAAATTGCGAAACCACACAAATACCTTTATAAACAACACTTCATCAAAGGTTCAATGTAATTGTTGTTCTGAGCATTGAGGGTCTAAAGACATGGAAGGGCTCCTTGCTTTTGCAGGTGAGCTGGCGGTCATTGGTTTGAAATCTACATCTTCAGCCTGAGCCTGGGCCTGGAGAGGGTCCCTGTGATGTGGAGACATCCTGCCTGGTTCCTGTACCAAAGTGGACATGTCCCAGCTCCTCCAATGACTACAGACCGGCTAGCTGGCTTCACACATCTCCAGTCCCTGGAGAGCCTGGTGCTCACTCACCTGCGACCCCTGGTTAAACCCTACCTGCACCCCCTGCAGTTCACTCACCAAACACAGATGGGCCATCATCCACCTGCTCCATCGTTCCTCTGCTCACCTGGATAAGCCGGGAAGCAATGTGACAGTCATGTTTTTTTACTTCTTTGTGAGGGTCATGTTTTTCAACTTCTCCAGTGCTTTAAACACCGTCCGGTATGTAAAAACATACAAGGAATTTGATTTGCCATACAGTCATAGCAAAAAAGCAACAAGACACACAACTACATAAAAATTACCATAAGCATCCACCACAGTGCACGGTGATGGAAGGCAATAACGTGTCCCTTTCTTTCCTCCTTTTCTCCCGCGTTGGGGCCGTTGAACCATCCGTAGTTGGGGCTCGAAGCTCCCGTGTTGGGGTGACTGAAGCTCCCGTGTCGGGGGGGTTGAAGCTCCCACGTCGGTACGGTTGAAGCTCCCATGTCGGGGCGATCGAGGCTCCCGCGTCGGTACGGTTGAAGCTCCCGCGTTGGGGTGACTGAAGCTCCTGCAATCGGTCGAAGACAGAAGCTCCCAAGTTGGGGGGGTTGAAGTTCCCGCGATAGCGGCGGTAGAAGCTCTTGTGGTTGGAGCTCCCGAAGTTGATCCCTAACCAAGGGTCCGCTAGCTCCACGATGTTGTCCGCAGGCCCCCACGGTTGGCACACCCAAAGTCGACCCGCAGCAAAGGGACTGCCAGCTCCACGATGTGAGGCCGCAGTGTGGACAGAGGTACGATACGGATAAAGTCGCATGTCCATCGAGGAATGAGATATATTTTGAAGACCCTACCTACCTGCGACTCGCCTTCAAGGAACCATGCACCTGCACTCCTGGATCCCTCTCCTCCACAACACTCCCCAGAGCCCTACCATTCACTGTGTGGGTCCTGCCCATGTTAGACTTCCCAAAATGCAACCTCACATTTCTCTGTATTAAATTCCATCAACCTCAGCCCACCTGGCCAATCGATCAAGATCCTGCTGCAATCTTTGACAACCATCTTCACTATCTGCAAAACCACCCACTTTTGTATCATCTGCAAATTTTGCATCATCTCTCGAGTTACTCTTTTCCCCTTTATGTATTAATAATATCTCCTGGGATTATTATTAATGCAATCTGCCAGAGCTATCTCCTGGCCCCTTTTTGCCCTTCTGATTCCTTTTTTTAGTTGACTCTTTAGTTCCTGAAACTGGTCCAGCTGTCTGTACCTGTCGCATGTGTCCTTCTTATTCTTGACCATTGCCTTAATTTCCCTGGTCTGCCAAGCTTCCTTACGTTTGCCTGCCTTGCCCTTCACTTCATAGGGACGGGCATATCAGCTTTTTCCAGCACACTTTTAAGAATATCCCAATTAGCTGATCTTCCTTTCCCCTCAAATATGAGGACCTTACTTCTGACTGAGAATCAGGAGAGAGGGAGATTACAGAGATATGATTGGGTAACGTATGAAAATGAGACATCAAAGGGGATGCAATTCAAGGAAAATGAAGAATGTATAAGATGGGGGAAGGTGACAACGAAGCATACAAAGTGTAAGAAAATGACTGCAGATGTTGGAACAAACCGAAGGTATTTATTCACAAAATGCTGGAGTAACTGAGCAGGTCAGGCAACATCTCAGGAGAGAAGGAATGGGTGACGTTTCGGGTCGAGACCCTTCTTCAGACTGATGTCAGGGGGGCGGGACAAAGGAAAGATATAGGTGGAGACAGGAAGACAGTGGGAGAACTGGAAAGGGGGAGGGGAAGAGAGGGGCAGAGGAACTATCTAAAGTTAGAGAAGTCAATGTTCATACCGCTGGGCTGCAAGCTGCCCAAGCGAAATATGAGGTTGTTCCTCCAATTTCCGGTGGGCCTCACCATGGCACTGGAGGAGGCCCATGACAGAAAGGTCAGACTGGGAGTGGGAGGGGGAGTTGAAGTGCTCAGCCACTGGGAGAGCAGATTGGTTAAGGCGAACTGAGCGGAGGTGTTGAGCGAAACGATCGCCGAGCCTGCGCTTGGTTTCGCCGATGTAAATAAGTTGACATCTGGAGCAGTGGATGCAATAGATGAGGTTGGAGGAGGTGCAGGTGAACCTCTGTCTCACCTGGAAAGACTGCTTGGGTCCTTGGATGGATTTGAGGGGGGAGGTAAAGGGACAGGTGTTGCATCTCGTGCGGTTGCTGGGGAAAGTGCCCAGGGATGGGGTGGTTTGGGTAGGAAGGGACGAGTGGACCAGGGAGTTACGGAGGGAACGGTCTCTGCGGAACGCAGAGAGGGGAGCGGATGGGAAGATATGGCCAGTGGTGGGGTCCCATTGAAGGTGACGGAAATGTTGGCGGATGATTTGTTGGATCCGCTGGCTGGTGGGGTGGAAGGTGAGAACGAGGGGGATTCTGTCCTTGTTACAAATGGGGGGAGAGGGAGCAAGAGCGGAGCTGCGGGATGTAGAAGAGACCCTAGTGAGAGCCTCATCTATAATGGAAGAGGGGAAGCCCTGTTTCCTGAAGAATGAGGACATCTCTGATGCCCTAGTGTGAAACACCTCATCCCGGGCGCAGATGCGGCGTAGACGGAGGAATTGGGAGTAGGGGATAGACTTTTTGCAGGAGACCGGGTGGGAAGAAGTGTAGTCCAGATAGCTGTGCGAGTCAGTGGGTTTATAGTAGATGTCAGTCACTAGTCTGTCTCCTGTGATGGAGATGGTGAGGTCCAGAAACGGGAGGGAGATGTCGGAGATAGTCCAAGTATATTTAAGAGCATGATGGAAATTGGAAGTGAATTGTATGAAGTCAGTGAGTTCTGCATGGGTACAAGAGGTAGCACCAATGCAGTCGTCGATGTAGCGGAGGTAGAGTTCAGGGATGGGGCCAGTGTACGTCTGGAACAGGGATTGTTCGATGTACCCGACAAAGAGGCAGGCGTAGCTAGGGCCCATGCGAGTGCCCATAGCTACGCCTCTGGTTTGGAGGAAGTGGGAGGAGTCAAAGGAGAAGTTGTTGAGGGTAAGAACCAGCTCTGCTAGGCGGAGGAGAGTGTTGGTAGATGGGGATTGGCTGGTTCTACGGTCAAGGAAGAAACGGAGGGCTTCGAGACCATCCTTCTGGGGGATGGAAGTGTAGAGTGACTGGACATCCATGGTAAAGATGAGGGAGTGGGGGCCTGGAAACCGGAAGTTATCGAGGAGATGGAGAGCAAACGAAGCATACAAAGATAACATTTAATCAGGAGGGCAGTTAGACTGCTCAGAGAACTAGGATGGGGGAGGACGGGAGAGAGAGATAAAGCAAGGATTACTTGGAGTTAGAGAAGTCTAACTTCAGTGGCAAATGTTGTGCCTCTATTCAGGAAGGGCTGCAGGTAAAATGTTGGGAACTATAGGCCGCTGAGCTTAACATCTGCAGTTGTTATGTTACTGGAGTGTATTGTGAGGGATGGGATATACAGGCATTTGGATGGGCAAGGGCTGATTAGGGACAGTCAGCAAGGTTTTGTACGTGGGAGGTCCTGTCTCACAAATCTGATTGATTATTTTGAAGTCGTGACCAAAAAGGTCGATGAGGGCAGCGTTGGGCAAGGTTCCACATGGTAGGCTGCTCTGGAAGGTGAGGTCACATGGGGTTCAAGGAGAGATAGCTGAATGGATAGCAAATTGGCTCCATGGAAGGAAGCAGAGGGTGATGGTGGACTGGAGGCCTGTGACCAGTGGTGTGCCTCAGGGGTCAGTGCTGGGCCCGTTACTGTTTGTCATCTACATCAATGATTTGGATGAGAACATACAGGGCAAAATTAGCAAATTTGCTCATGATACAAAAGTGGGTGGTTTTGCAGATAGTGAAGATCTGCAAGAATTGTGTCCAGGTGCAGCTCCTGAATGGACATGTGGTGGAGTTGGAAAAGCAGCTGGATGACCTCAGGGCCATCCGGGAATGTGAGAGTTTCCTGGACAGGACCTACTGTGAGGCTGTCACGCCAAGGGTCCAGGTCGAGCGAAGGTGGGAGACCGTTTCAAAGGGGAGTAAACATGGACCACAGGAGACCCCGTGGCTGTGCCTATTGCAAACAGGTAAACCCTCTTGGGAGCTGTCGGGGCAGAAGACGGTTCCTGTCCGAACGGCGGACAGGTCGGTGGCTCCAATCCAGGCAAGGTGACTCGACCAGGGAGACCGACGTCGGGCAGAGCCATAGTAGTGGGTGACTCCATTATCCGAGGTGCAGACAGTAGATTCTGTGGCGACAGGCGGGACTTGAGGATGGTCTGTTGCCTCCCTGGTGCCAGGGTTCAAGACATCACGGAGCGGCTTCAGAACATCCTAGCGAGGGAAGGTGATCAGCCGGACATAGTTGTGCACGTGGGCATGAACGACGTCGGGAGGAAGAGGAAGCAGGTACTGCAACGTGAGTTTAGAGATTTAGGAAGAAGACAGAAGTAGGACTCCGAGGGTGGTTACCTCTAGATTGCTTCCTTTGCCTCGTGCTAGTGAGGGCAGGAACGGGGAGATTGGGGATATGAATGTATGGCTGTGGGGCTGGTGCAGGGAGCAGGGATTTAGATTTATAGACCATTTGGGCTTAGCTCTAACAGTTGAGGCCTAACTCTAGACAGTTGAGGTGGTCTAGGACAGAAGGGTCATTATAGAAATGGGAGGGGGAGTTAGTGTTTAGCAACCTAGAGATGTAGGTAGGTTTAGGTGGACTGAGCGGAGGTGATCAGCAAAACGATCACGCTAACTGGTGAATGGAAAATGGGGTCCTTTTCCCAGTGGCAGACAGTGACTCATGGGGTGTCTCAGGGCACCAAATATGGACAGATTCAGGGGAAGGAACAAGATGTAAGTAAATATCACAGATGACACAAGGTTTAGGGGCTGACGTCTGAATCTGTCCATAATTGAGGCCCAAACAGGAGCCCTGTGGCAATGTCACTGTTGGAGTGATGTGGCTGGTGCCAAGTGAGATATATTCAGGTGGTATTTCACACCAAACCAATTCTTCCTACTAGATTTCAAACCAAAGACTACCAGCTCATCTGCAAAAACAAGGACCCCTTCCAGGCTCAGACCATCAATGCTCAGAACAGCAATGACATTGAATCTTTGATGAAACAATGATTATAATGCAATTTTGCCTTTAATTACTCAGTGTTGTCATTACACGTCTGAGTTTCAGTTTCTATTCCCAATCAGGAAATAGGTGAAACTATAAAGGAGTTTCACATTCAGAACACTTTGAGATTGATTGATACTGCATCTGCCATGCATTGTGTACAGCTTTGGTCTATTGTGTACAGTTTTGGTCTCCAAATTTGAGGAAGGACATCCTTGTAATTGAGGCAATGCAGCGTAGGTTCACGAGATTGATCCCAGGAATGGCGGGACTGTCATATGAGGAAAGATTGAAACGATTGAAAAGGCTTGTATTCTCTGGAGTTTAGAAGGATGAGAGGGGATCTTATAGAAACATATAAAATTATAAAAGGACTGGACAAGCTAGATGCAGGAAAAATGTTCCCAATGTTGGGCGAGTCCAGAACCAGGGGCCACAGTCTTAGAATAAAGGGGAGGCCATTTAACATAACATAACATAACATAACAACACTTTATTGTCACTCGGCACAACACCGAGCGAAATTTCAGCAGTCACACAAAACACAGCAAAAAAGAAAAGAACACAGGACACCCGACCCCAACACAAACATCCATCACAGTGACTCCAAACACCCCCTCACTGTGATGGAGACAACAAAACTTCCCCTCTCTTCCCCCCGCACCCATGGACAGGCAGCTCGACCCCTACTGAGGCAAACGACACGCACAGCCCCCGCAAGGGGATGGAAGGCCCCCCGGCCGAGCCGCCCCGGGCACCGAAACGTCCCGCGGCCACACCGGGTGATGTTAAGTCCAGCGGCCGAGCCGCACCGGGCACCGAAACGTCCCGCGGCCTTTTTCACCCAGAGAGTTGTGAATTTGTGGAATGCTCTGCCACAGAGGGCAGTGGAAGCCAAATCACTGGATGGATTTGAGAGTTAGATAGAGCTCTAGGGGCATGTGGAATCAAGGGATATGGGGAGAAGGCAGGCACAGGTTATTGATTCGGGACAATCAGCCATGATCACAATGAATGGCGGTGCTTGCTTGAAGGGCCGAATGGCATATTTCCTGCCTCAAGCATGTCCAATTCCTTAATAATTGCGCATGGTAGCACAGCGGTAGAGTTGCTGCTTTACAGCGAATGCAGCGCCGGAGACTCAGGTTCGATCCTGACTACGGGTGCTGCACTGCAAGGAGTTTGTACGTTCTCCCCGTGACCTGCGTGGGTTTTCTCCGAGATCTTCGGTTTCCTCCCACACTCCAAAGACGTACAGGTATGTAGGTTAATTGGCTGGGTAAATGTAAAAATTGTCCCTAGTGGGTGTAGGATAGTGTTAATGTGCGGGGATCACTGGGCGGCACGGACTTGGAGGGCCGAAAAGGCCTGTTTCCGGCTGTATATATATGATATGATATGATGATAAGATCCCCTCTGATCCTTCTAAATTCCAGTGAATACAAGCCCAGTCTTTCCATTCTTTCCTCATCCCAGGGATTATCCTTGTGAACCTACACCTCAATCCCTCAATAGCAAGAATGTCCTTCCTCAAATTGGGAGACCAAAACTGCACACAATACTCCAGGTGTGGTCTCACCAGGGCCCTGTACAACTGCAGAAGGACCTCTTTGCTCCTATACTCTACTCCTCTAATTATGAGGGCCAACATGCCAATAGCTTTTTTCACTGCCTGTTAAACTTGGATGTTTACTTTCGGTCACTGATGCACAAGGACACCCAGGTCTCGTTGTACTTTCCCTTTTCCTAATCTTACACCACTCAGTAATAATCTGCCTTCCTGTTCTTGCCACCAAATTCAATAACCTCACATTTATCCACATTAAACTGCATCTGCCATGCATCTGCCCACTCACACAACCTGTCCAAGTCACCCTGCATCCTCATAGCATCCTCCACACAGTTCACACTACCTCCCAGCTTTGTGTCATCTGCAAATTTGCTAATGTTACTTTTAATTCCTTCATCTAAATCATTAATGTATGTTGTAAATAGTTGCTGTCCCAGCACCGAGCCTTGCGGTACCCCACTAGTCACTGCCTGCCATTCTGAAAGGGACCCGTTAATTCCTATTCTTTGCTTCCTGTCTGCCAACCAATTCGGTATCCATGTCAATACCCTACCTCCAATACCATATGCTTTAATTTTGCCCACTAATCTCCTGTGTGGAACCTTACCAAAGGATTTCTGAAAGTCCAGATACACTACATCCACTGGCTCTCCCTTATCAATTTTACTTGTTACATCCTCAAAAAAATCCAGAAGATTAGTTAAGCAAGATTTCCCCTTCATAAATCCATGCTTTTACTGCTATCCAAATACATCTATTACATATTTAATAATTGACTCCAGCATGTCAGGCTAACTGGTCTATAATTCCCTGCTTTCTCTCTCCCTCTTTCTTAAAAAGTGGGATATCATTAGCTACCCTCCAATACACAGGAACTGATCCAGAATCAATAGAGCATTGGAAAATAATCACCAATGCGTCCACGATTTCTAGAGCCACCTCCTTGAGTACCCTGGGATGCAGACCATCAGGCCCTGGGGATTTATCAGCCTTCAGTCCCATCAAGTTTGCTGATAGAAACGTACAAACATAGAAACATAGAAACATAAAAAAATAAGTTCAGGAGGAGGCTATTTGGCCCTTCGAGCCAGCACCGCCATTCATTGTGATCATGGCTGATCATCCACAATCAGTAACCCGTGCCTGCCTTCTCCCCATATCCCTTGATTCCACTAGCCCCTAGAGCTCTATCTAACTCTCTTTTAAATCCATCCAGTGAATTGGCCTCCACTGCCTTCTGTGGCAGCGAATTCTACAAATTCACAACTCTCTGGGTGAAAATGTTTCTTCTCACCTCAGTTTTAAATGGCCTCCCCTTTATTCTTAGACTGTGGCCCCTGGTTCTGGACTCCCCCAATATTGGGAACATTTTTCCTGCATCCAGCTTGTCCAGTCCTTTTATAATTTTATACGTCTCTATAAGATCCCCTCTCATTAACCCTATCCCTCTCATGATTTTGTGCACCTTTGTCAGATCACCGTACAGCCTCCTGCACTCCAAGGAATAAAGTCCAGGCCTGCCAAGCCTCTGCCTACAACTCAGGTCCTTAAGTCCTGAAAACGTCCTTCTAAATAATGAGAGGAGACGTTAGCTATGAATGAATGAATGAATGAATGAATGCCTTTATTTGTCGTTGAAAGCACTGCATACAATGAGATTATTAGTGCCACTCCATTGGTGCATAATATACTAACATAAAAGCACAGGACACAATTTAAAAACAATGTTATTTAACTAGGCCTTAAGATAAATAAATAATCAATATTGCAATATATCAATAAACAATGGTGATCGTGAGGTGAAATGTGAGATAGGTGGCAGCATGGAGGAGTGCAGCATGAGTAACACTCAGTAGCTTTTCATATTGAGTGTGCGGATTGCTTTGGGGAAGAAACTGTCTCTTAGTCTGGAGGTGCATGTTTTGGCTGACCTGTAACGCCTGCCACAGGGCAACAGTTCAAACAGGTGGTGAGTCTTTATTGATGTTAGTGGCTCTGCTGGGGGGGGCGTGAGATGGCAATATCCTCCAGAGAGGGCAGTGGGCAGCCAATGATTCTCTCTGCTGTTTTTACCACTCGGGATGGAACCCGGGTCTCTGGCGCTGCAAGTGCTGTAAGACAGCAACTACCGCTGTGCTACTGCATTGCAAGAAAGCTTTGTATAGTCTAACATAACTAGTTGTACATGGAGGTAAAGGCACGATAACATGACTGTCCCCACCTTGGACAAGCTCACATGCAGTGTCTCCCACAGAAATATACCAGAGACCAGGGTAAGACCCAAGCTGGCTCTCCGTTGCTCAGTAGTTTTGTTTGGTTTAGTTTATTGTCACGTGTACCGAGGTAGAGTGAAAAGCTTTTGTTGCATGCTAACCAGTCAGCAGAAAGACAATACATGTCAGTCTGAAGAAGGGTCTCGACCCGAAACGTCCCCCATTCCTTCTCTCCAGAGATACTGCCTGTCCCGCTGAGTTACTCCAGCTTGTTGTGTAAGCCAGCATCGGCATTTCCTCCCTACACACGATCTCTATTGCTTTCTTTGAGAAGTAACCTGCTGTGTGTTACAGCCACTTGTGCATTGCCATCGCCCCTTCAGTCTCACACACTCAGAGCTTTCCTGCTGAATAATGAATAACTTCGTGTGGCTGATACATCTCACCAGACGTCTTGACTCCCAACAAGCTGAGTATTACAGTAATGGGGACATCATGCAGATCACAATTTCTCACAGTGGTCCCATCAGCAGCGAGTTACAAAATGAAATGCAGTAAATAATAGAGCACCAATTAAACTGAAAGTCGGTACTCACAAAATAATGCACATTATAATATGTAAACAATTCATTTTGCACACATGGTAATGTTGTTTAATAACTGTCATTGAAGCTTTTTGTTGTGCACCTTTGACTCAAGGTACAGAACAACACTCACAAACTTTTCTCAATTTGTGGATGATATTAAAAAAGTGCACAATAGATATAAACCAATTATTAAACAGAACTAGCGAACTAGAGATGATACCGTGGCTCTCCCAGCTGTGCCACTATGCTACCAATTGTTGTCTAGCGTAACTAAATACAGGTGCTCCCCGACTAACGATGCTTCGACGTGCGATATTTTGACTTGACAATGGTGCAAACGCTGGGCAACGGCTGCGACCCGCAGCTCGCTTACGGCCGCGCGATCAGGTGTATTAAATGCATTTCCACGTACGATATTTTCGGTTTGTGATTCAGGGTTTCTCGGAACATTACCCCATTGTAAGTTGAGGAGCACCAGTAGTTAAAACCACTGGTAGACATAAAATGCTGGAGTAACTCAGCGGGACAGGTAGCATCTCTGGAGAGAAGGAATGGGTGATGTTTCGGGTCAAGACTCTTCTTCAGACTGAAGAAGGGTCTCGATCCGAAACGTCACCCATTCCTTTTCTCCAGAGATGCTGCCTGACCTGCTGAGTTACTCCAGCATTTTATGTCTACCTTCGATTTAAACCAGCATCTGCAGTTCTTTCCTACACATAGTTAAAACCACTGCTATAGTACTGACAATATACATTAACCCCATGGGTCTGGGTGTGCGTCTGAACTTCCAACCTGTTCTACATAATATTTTATAAACATTGGAAATTTACAATTGCTTTTAGTTCCAAGAGCATTCCCCAGATTTGCCAGCATTTCATATTTCTGTAGTAGAATTCAGAATACGTTTTTGACAGGACATAATACATTTTTGACAATATAATATTTTTTTGACAGTTCGTAAAGTTATAATGAATAGGTGTAGAATTAGGCCATTCGGCCCATCAAGTCTACTCCGCCATTCAATCAAGGCTGATCTCTCTCTCCCTCCTAATCCCATTCTCTTGCCTTCTCCCCATAACCTCTGACACCCGTACTAATCAACAATCCATCTATCTCTGTCCTTAGTCTCGTGGGTATGTGTGAGTATGCACAGTGTATGTTTGTAAAATAAAGACCCACACTGGCAGCAGCGTATACTGAAAACCTGTGCTTTCTTTCTATCTACATGCTAAAGCCGTAATATCTTACAATGTCATGATGAATATGCTTTCTTTAGTTAACCAGATCACATTGTGTGCCAGTCTGCATTTTGGTAAGGAGTGGGGAAAAAACTGCAGATGCTGGTTTAAATCGAAGGTAGACACACAATGCTGGAGTAACTCAGCGGGTCAGGCAGCATTGTAACTCACTGGGTTCTGAAGAAGGGTCTCGACCCTAAATGTCACCCATTCCTTCTGTCCCAAGATGCTGCCTGTCCCACTGAGTTACTCTAGCATTGTGTGTCTACCTACATTTTGGTAAGTTGGGCAGGGGTTGATCCATGGAGGTTGCTGACCTTGCACAGTGCAGGTGAATGCAGTGTGAATCAGGCTTGAGTTATCGTGTAACTTGCTCAAAGTTGGAATGCACAGATGCAGCCCATGGCTGGTGCAGGTCTCAGTAACTCAAACAGGACTTCAGAGGTTAGTGTTCAGTCCTGGTCTTACAGAGTCCAAGCCTGACAGGTTGTGCTTTAAGTTTTTCCTGACAGGTTGTGCTTTAAGTTTTCTTTTTGTAATTGCTCTTACAAACACCCGTTCCTCCTGAGGCTACCACATGCAATCCCAATCAATTCCTGATTTCACCAGATCGGCATGTGTATTTAGACTCAAACAGCTGCAGTAACCCAGCAGGTCAGACAGCATCTCCGGAGAAACGGAATAGGTGACGTTTCGTGTCGAAACCCTTCAGATCTATCTGAAGAAGGGTCTCAACCCGAAACGTCACCCATTCCTTTTCTCCAGAGTTGCTGTTTGACCCGCTGAGTTACTCCAGCTGTTTGTGTCTATCTTCGATTTAAACCAGCATCTGCTGTTCCTTCCTACTCTAAATGTATTTCCCCAACTGACCACCCTGTTCTGATCATCCTTCAGTCTGAAAGCTCTCATGATCAACTCGTTTAATCATGTTTAAACTTCTTCACCTCAGTGATTCTTTCCCTTGGATCCTGTTCTCCCTCCCAATGTTCTCAGAATGTTCCACCCTATGTGACCCTCCCCTGGCCAACACTACCCATTCCCAACCTCACTCTTCCACATTCTCCACTCTCTGCTATGGCAGGAAATAATGGAGGAATTTCTTTTGTGCAAATTTCCACGTATAAACACCAAACTAATGCGCAGGAAGTTTGAGGCCAGCAGTGCCATCATACCAAACTACTACAGGTCTCCTGCACTGCACTATTTTTAATTTAGTTTAAAGATACAGCACGGAAACAGGCCCTTTCGGCCCATCGGGTCCGCGCCAACCAGCGATCCCCACACATTAACACTGTCCTACACACACTAGGTATACATTTACATTTACCAAGCCAATTAACCTACAAACCAGCACATCTTTGGAGTGTGGGATGAAACTGAAGATCTCAGAGAAAACCCATGCAAATCACGGGGAGAATGAACAAACTCCGCACAGACAGCACCCGTAGTCGGGATGGAACCCGTGTCTCCAGCACTACATTCGCTGTAAGGCAGCAACTCTACCGCTGCGCCACCGTGCTGCCCAAATGACTCATTTTTGCTACATTATAATTTCTAAGCCCCAACATCTTATAATTTTAATTTTTTAATTCAAAACTATCAAAAGTTCATAAGTGATTGGAGCAGAATTTGGCCATTCGGCCCATCGTCTACACCATTCATTCATGACTAATCTATCTTCCTTTCCTAACCCCATTCTCCTGCCTTCTCTCCATAACCGCTGACACCCGTACAAATCAATAATCTATCTATCTCTGCCTTCAAATTATCCACTGATGGCCTCCACAGCCTTCTGTGGCAAAGAATTCCACAGATTCATCTCTTTGACATTCCTCCTCATCCCATTCCTAAAGGAACGTCCTTTAATCTTGAGACTATGACCTCTAGTCCTAGACTCTCCCACTAGTGGAAACATCCTCTCCACATCCACTCTATCCAAACCTTTCACTATTCGGTAATTTTCAATGAGGTCCCTCCTCATCCTTCTAAACTCCAGCGAGTATAGGCCCAGTGCTGTCAAATGCCCATCATATGTTAACCCACTCATTCCTGGGACCATTCTTGTAAACCTCCTCTGGGCCCTCTCCAGAGCCAGCACACCCTTCCTCAGATATGGGGCCCAAAACTGCTTACAATACTCCAAATGGAGTCTGACCAGCGCCTTGTAAAGCCTCAGCATTACATCCCTGTTTTTGTATTCTAGTCCTCTCGAAGTACTGTGAATGCTAGCATTGCGTTTGCCTTCCTTACTACTGATTCGACTTGCAGATGAACTTTTTGGGAATCCTGCACCAGCACTCTCAAGTCCCTTTGCACCTCTGATTTATGAATTCTCTGCATTCAGAAAATAATCCATGTCTTTATTCCTACTACCAAAATGCATGACTCCACACTTTGCTACACTATATTCCATCTGCCACTTCTCTCCCTACTCTCCCAACCAGTCCAAGTCCTTCTGCAGAGTCCCTGCTTTCTCTACACTACCTGCCCTTCCACCTATCTTCCTGTTTCATTAAAACTCAGGTAAATGAGAATGACATCAATGTTTTCAGCATCTAAATGCAGCTGTTTTAGCATTTAAATTCACAGAACTCAAATAAACTTTTACTATGCTTCACTAGATTACGTTGTATGTTGAAAGACTGGAGCGACTGGGCTTGTATACTCTGGAATTTAGAAGGATGAGAGGGGACCTTATTGAAACAAGATTATTAAGGGATTGGATACGCTAGAGCCAGAAAACATGTTCCCAATGTTGGGGGAGTCCCGAACCAGGGGCCACAGCTTAAGAATAAGGGGTAGGCCATTTAGAACGATGAGGAAAAACTTTTTCACCCAGAGAGTTGTGAATTTGTGGAATTCTCTGCCACAGAAGGCAGGAGAGGCCAATTCACTGGATGAATTTAAAAGAGAGTTAGATAGAGCTCTTAATGATAGCGGAGTCAAGGGATATGGGGAGAAGGCAAGCACGGGTTACTGATTGTGAATGATCAGCCATGATCACAATGAATGGCGGTACTGGCTCGAAGGGCCAAATGGCCTCCTCCTGCACCTAGTTTCTATGTTTCTTCATGTTTGGCTCTAACTTTTGCCTTTAGTCTGCGGATCCAAACAGTAATGAATAGTGTTTGCCACCTTCAGTGTTTACCAGCTGAATGGATTCACTGAGGCAAAGAGTTCATCTGCTGCTCTTTTATCTCTGGAAGCTGACTGATCCTAATGGAATGGAAATCTCTTTCTTTTGACTAACGTTGGACTACTCCAATCTATTTTGTTTGGGTGTGGATGTGAATGCACAACACTGCCTGCCTTTTATTTTGGGATCTTTAAAGTCACAGCCTATTGTAGACATATAATTGTAAGAAAATAAAAATTTAAGAAGGTACGACCAATTGCTGTCGTATCTCAATTGCCAAATATATAAAAC
This sequence comes from Rhinoraja longicauda, assembly GCF_053455715.1. Classification (NCBI taxonomy): domain Eukaryota; kingdom Metazoa; phylum Chordata; class Chondrichthyes; order Rajiformes; family Arhynchobatidae; genus Rhinoraja; species Rhinoraja longicauda. The sequence continues at coordinate 48,386,797 of NC_135968.1, forward strand.
AGAAGTAGAGTAATTAATTGGTTTGGTTAAGTAATTAAGCCGAGTTTATTATCATGTGAACGATATCATTCGTATAAAATTATAAAGGGACTGGACAAGCTAGATGCAGAAAAAATGAGGTGAGAAGAAACTTTTTCACCCAGAGAGTTGTGAATTTGTGGAATTCTCTGCCACAGAAGGCAGTGGAGGCCAATTCACTGGATGAATTTAAAAGAGAGTTAGATAGAGCTCTAGGGGCTAGTGGAATCAAGGGATATGGGGAGAAGGCAGGCACGGGTTACTGATTGTGGATGATCTGCCATGATCACAATGAATGGCGGTGCTGTCTCGAAGGGCCAAATGGCCTCCTCCTGCACCTATTTTCTATGTTTAGGAATTATGTGTAGGAAAATAACTGCAGTTGCTGGTACAAATCGAAGGTATCACAAAATGCTGGAGGCCAATTCTCTGGATGCTTTCAAGAGAGAATTAGATAGAGTTGTTAAAGATAGCGGAGTCAAGGGATATGGGGAGAAGGCAGAAACAGGTGTACTGATCGTGGATGATCAGATAATTAGCCAGATTGAATATGACTCACTGTTTGTATAGCTGGGCAATGTCGTTTAGAAACTAGAAGTGTAACTATGCGGTGGAGTAGAGGTGTGGTTGTTTCTAGAGTTGCAGATCTGCTGTACTGTAGATGGGTTTGCACCTGATGCCTTTTTTTAAATTTATAATTTAGCAAAAAATAATTAAAATGAACTATTTACAAATATACACACAAACAAACCCACCACCATAATATAAAATAAAGAAATATTCTTAAATATTATATAACTCTGTCCCCATCCTTATTAAGGGTACCCTCTACCCCCCCCGTGCCCAGTGGTCCCGGATGTCCCCCAGGGTGCCCATGGACAGCGCGTGGTCCCTCTCCAACACCACCCGGGCACGGGCGTAACCCCGGAAAAGGGGCAGGCAGCCGGCTTGGGCAGAGCCCTCTTCCACCTGGCACCGTGACTCACGGATGGCCAGCTTGGCCAGGCCCAGGAGCAACCCAACCCAACCAGGACATCTTCAGCCCCACCCTCTCCCCGACGCACTGGGTGTCCAGTGATGAGGGCGGGGGGTGAGAAATGCAGCCAGTAGGCAAGGAGAAGCCCCTTTAGATATTGGAACAGGGGCTGCAACCTCACACACTCCATGTACACATGGTACACAGACTCACACACTCCATGTACACGTGGTACTCAGACTCACACACGCCATGTACACGTGGTACACAGACTCACACACTCCATGTACACATGGTACACAGACTCACACACTCCATGTACACGTGGTACACAGACTCACACACTCCATGTACACGTGGTACACAGACTCACACACTCCATGTACACGTGGTACACAGCCCCTTCCAGCCCACAACAGTGGCAGGCGGCTGGCAAGTCTATGAACCGCGCGAGGAACAGGTTGCAGGGGACTCCTCTGTGCAGTCCCCTCCACCCCAGGTCCCCGATGGAGAGGGGCAGAATCCCTGCGTAGAGGGACCCCCACCGCGGGGCCCCCTCACGACCGGAAGGCAACACCGACCGCTACTGAGTGTCTGGACGGTGGAGCAGGGCGAGGAAGTGCAGGGTGTGGAGGAGGAGCCCGTACAGGACACGCCTCCCTGCGTCTCGGAGGGAGGTGAAGGGTGTCGAGGAAATGCGGCTCATGTTGTGTGGGACCGGCTCCCGGGAAGGATTACGGCGTCTGGGCCCGACGAGTACTTTGGGCTGAGCGGGGGTTTGCTCAGCCGCAGGTACTCCACAGGTTTGAGCCCCCCCGACACCCAGCGGGGTGGGACAGGGGGGTACCACTCTCACGCCCGGACCCCCCCGACACCCAGTGGGGTGGGACAAGGGGGGCCGCTCTCACGCACGGGCCTCCCGACACCCAGCGGGGCGGGACAAGGTGGGCCACTCTCATGCCCCCCCCCCGACACCCAGCGGGGTGGGACAGGGGGGGGCTGCTCTCACGCCCGGACCCCCCCGACACCCAGTGGGGCGGGACAAGGGGGGCCGCTCTCACGCCCGGACCCCGTGACACCCAGTGGGGCGGGACAAGGGGGGCCGCTCTCACGGACGTGCCCCTCAACACCCAGTGGGGCGGGACAAGGGGGGCCGCTCTCACGCCCGAACCCCGTGACACCCAGTGGGGCGGGACAAGGGGGGCTGCTCTCACGGACGGGCCCCTCAACACCCAGTGGGGCGGGACAAGGGAGGCCGCTCTCACGCACGGGCCCCTCAACACCCAGTGGGGCGGGACAAGGGGGGCCGCTCTCACGCACGGGCCCCGTGACACCCAGCAGGGCGGGACAAGGGGGGCCGCTCTCACGCACGGGCCCCTCAACACCCAGCGGGGCGGGACAAGGGGGGCCGCTCTCACCTCTGGGCCGTCGCCCCCCCCCCCCCGGCCGGTGGAGAGGTACCCCGGTCGACGGCAACCAGGTTCCAGACTCTCAGCAGGTCCCGGTAGAAGCGGGGCATCCCCAGCAGGATGGCACGGCTGACACACACCATCGGGATCCACGTACCTCCTTGAAGGCAGTGGGCCCTGTTGGTCCGGCTTTGGTGTATCCAGTTCTCCTGCCTGTTTCTTGATATCAAGTGAGTAGTGGAGACTTGCTTCTGTGTTGCAGAAGGCAGGCAAGATGGATTTGCCAATCAGAACTTGTGGCTGATCATGGTTGCAAATGCTTCAGCCTTTTCTTCAGCAATCGAGGGCGCAGCGGTAGAGTTGCTGCCTTACAGCGCCAGAGACCCAGGTTCCTTCCTGACTACGGGTGCTGTCTGTGCGGAGTTTGTACGTTCTCCCCGTGACCGTGTGAGTTTTCTCCGGGTGCTTCGGTTCCCTCCCACACTCCAAAGACGTGCAGTTTGTAGGCTAATTGGATTGGTAGAATTGTAAATTGTCCCCTGTGTGTGTGTGTACGATAATGTTAATGTGTGGAGATGTGTGGCTGAAGGGCCTGTTTCCGAGCTGTGTCTCTAAACTAAACTAAACTAAAATACTAAACTAAACCATATCATGGTCTTTAGCGTTGTTGAGGTTGTGGATTTTTTTGGTGCGTTTCTAACTAGGAGCTGTTTAATCAGCCACCACCATTTTTAACTAGGTGTGGTCGGAATGCAAAGCTTTCATCTAATTGCTTTTGTGATCATCGCTCAGTCCATTACAAGTTCCTTTTGGTCTTTAGTTAATGTTGTTCTATATTGCAGCTTTATTTTAGTTTAGTTTAGTGTAGTTTAGAGATACAGCACGGATACAGGCCCTTCGGCCCACCGGGTCCGCGCCGACCAGCGATCCCCGCACATTAACACTATCCTACAACCACTAGGGACAATTTTTACATTTACCAAGACAATTAACCTACAAACCTGCACGTCTTTGTAGTGTGGGAGGAAACCGAAGATGTCGGAGAGAACGTACAAACTCCGTACAGACAGCACCCGTAGTCGGGATGGAACACGGGTCTCCGGCGCTCCATTCGCTGTAAGGCAGCAACTCTACCGCTGCGCCAACGTGCCGCACTAAAACTAAAACCTTACTATGGCATCTTTACTGTGGTATCCAGCTGTTGGGTCTGGCATGCACATCTGCACTGATCATTAAACTAGAATGATCCCCCAGCTTATAGCATGATACATACAATGGGGCTGTACAGTGACACAGCGGTAGAGTTGCTGCCTTACCCAGGTTTGATCTTGAGTATGGGTGGTGTCTGTATGATGTTTGCAACTACGTGGCCATGTGACCATATGGGTTTTCTCCAGGTACTCTGGTTTCCTCCCAAACTCCAAAGATGTCCAGGTTTGTAGATTTCTTGGCTTTGGTAAAATTACAAATCATCCCTAGTGTATAGGATAGTGCTAGTGTACAGGGGTGACTAATTGGCATGGGCTCGGTGGGCCAGAGAACCTGTTTCTGCGCAGTATCTCCAAAGTATAAAGTGTAAAGTCTACAGTGTTCAACATGCTTGATCGTAGCGTTACTAATTGTGGTGTGCTGAAGATTATTAGAACGTTGACTAGAATAATAAAAGTGGTTTTAAGAATTTGAATGGCCAGGAGATTAGTCAAGCAAGTCTTGAGATAGCTGTTGTTATTCCAGCCATGTCCAATTGGTCTTCAGCTGCTTGTTATAATTGCTGCTTAGGAAGTGATGATTGCAAGCAATATATATTACATCCATAGCAACATGGCAACCTTATTAATAATATTAACAGCTGCTTTAACCACGGCACGGTGGCGCAGCGGTAGAGTTGCTGCCTTACAGCGAATGCAGTGCCGGGGACCCGGGCTTGATGCCGACTACCGGTACTGTCTGTACGGAGTTTGCACGTTCCCCTCGTAACCTGTGTGGGTTTTCTCTGAGATCTTCGGTTTCCTCTGAGATCTTCGGTTTCCTCCCACACTCCACGGGCGTACTGGTTTGTACGTTAATTAGCCTGGTATAAGTGTAAATTGTCCCTAGTGTGTGTAGGGTAGTGTTAATGTCACTGGTCGGTGCAGACCCGGTGGATCGAAGGGTCTGTTTCCATGATGTATCTTTAAACTAAACGGAACTAAATGAAAGAATTGCTGCACTTTATCCCCACATTGCATTTAAAGTCCAGATTTTGATTTTTAATTCAGATAATTTTTAACTTTCTTTCCGTTCCAAGCGACTGTTCACCGGGTACGAAAGGACAATTCAAGAAATTATTTTCAGAAAATTCCTCTATGTTGGTGTCATTGAAAGTATTAACAAGATTTCATATCAAAGAATGGAAAGCAGGCAGTGAGTTGGCACCTGACTCACTAATCTGTACTGAACTTGAATAATAAATAATCGCTCAGTCCACCTTAACAACACCTTCGCTCAGTCCGCCTTAACAACACCTTCGCTCAGTCCGCCTTAACAACACCTTCGCTCAGTCCGCCTTAACAACACCTTCGCTCAGACCGCCTTAACAACACCTTCGCTCAGTCCGCCTTAACAACACCTTCGCTCAGTCCGCCTTAACAACACCTTCGCTCAGTCCGCCTTAACAACACCTTCGCTCAGTCCGCCTTAACAACACCTTCGCTCAGACCGCCTTAACAACACCTTCGCTCAGTCCGCCTTAACAACACCTTCGCTCAGTCCGCCTTAAACCAAACTCAGACTCGGCGATCGTTTCGCTCAACACCTTCACTCAGTCCACCTTAACCAACCTGATCTCCCGGTGGCTGAGCACTTCAACTCCCCCTCTCACTCCCAGTCTGACCTTTCTGTCATGGGCCTCCTCCAGTGCCATAGTGAGGCCCACCGGAAATTGGAGGAACAACACCTCATATTTCGCTAGGGCAGCTTGCAGCCCACTGGTATGAACATTGACTTCTCCAACTTTAGATAGGTCCTCTGTCCCTCTCTTCCCCTCCCCCTTCCCAGTTCTCCCTCTATCTTCCTGTCTCCTCCTATATCCTTCCTTTGTCCCGTCCCCCTGACATCAGTCTGAAGAAGGGTCTCGACCCGAAACGTCACCCATTCCTTCTCTCCTGAGATGCTGCCTGACCTGCTGAGTTACTCCAGCATTTTGTGACTGAATAATAAACAAAATCTTTTTGATATTTGAAGTTACATTAGTACGAAGGAAATAATAACATTTAAAAGATCTGCTTTAAGAGGCCATCAATAATAGTCTCTGGGAGAAAAGGTTTTTCCTCATTTCTATTCTAAATGGCCTACCCCTTATTCTTAACCTGTGGCCCCTGATTCTGGACTCCCTCAACTTCAGGAACATGTTTCCTGCCTCTAGCGTGTCCAATCCCTTAATAATCTTACAGTGCATTCAGAAAGTATTCAGATCCCTTCAATTTTTCCACATTTTGTTACGTTACAGCCTTATTTTAAAATTGATTAAATTCATTTTTTTAATCACCAATCTACACACAATACCCCATAATAAAAAAACGAATAGCGATGTTTAGAAATGTTTGCAAAGTAATTAAAAAGAAATAAGTGAAATATCACATTTACATAAGTATTCAGACCCTTTACTCAGTACTTTGTTGAGGCACCTTTGGCAGCGATTACAGCCTGAATCTTCTTGGGTATGACGCTACAAGCTTGGCACACCTGTATTTGGGTCATTTCTACATTCTTCTCTTTTTTTTTAGAGATACAGCGCGGAAACAGGCCCTTCGGCCCACCGAGTCCGCGCCGCCCAGCGATCCCCGCACATTAACACTATCCTAGGTGGGTGCCTTTCCAAATCATGTCCAATCAATTTAATTTACCACTGGTGGACTCCAAACAAGTTGTAGAAACATCTCAAGGATAATCAATGGAAACAGGATGAACATACGCTCAATTTTGAGTGTCATAGCAAAGGGTCCGAATACTTATGTAAATGTGATATTTCAGTTATTTCTTTTTAATTACTCTGCAAAAAATTTCTAAACACCGATTTTCGCTTCTTCATTCTGGGGTAATATGTGTAGATTGATGATTAAAAAAAAAGAATGTAATCCTTTTTAAAATAAGGCTGTAATGTAACAAAATGTGGAAAAAGTGAAGGGGTCTGAATACTTTCTGAATGCACTGTACATGTTTCAATAAGATCCCCTCTCATCCTTCTAAATTCCAGTGTATACAAGCCCAGTCGCTCCAGTCTTTCAACACATGACAGTCCCATCATCCCGGGAATTAACCTATTAAACCTACGCTGCACTCCCTCAATAGCAACAATATCCTTCCTCAAATTTGGAGACCAAAACTGCACACAGTACTTCAGGTACGGTCTCACTAGGGCCCTGTACAACTGCAGAAGGACCTCTTTGCTCCTATACTCAACTCCTCTCGTTATGAAGGCCAACATGCCATTAGCTTTCTTCACTGCCTGCTGTACCTACATGCTTACTTTCAGTGACTGGTGCACAAGGACACCCAGATCTCGTTGTACGTCCCCTTTCCCTAACTTGACACCATTCAGATAATAATCTGCCTTCCTGTTCTTGCCACCAAAGTGGAAACCTCACATTTATCCACATTAAACTCCATGTGCCATGCATCTGCCCACTCACCCAACCTGTCCAAGTCACCCTGCATCCTCATAGCATCCTCCTCACAGTTCACACTGCCACCCAGCTTTGTGTCATCTGCAAATATGCTAATGTAACTTCTAATTCCTTCATCTAAATCATTAATGTATATTGTAAATAGCTGGGGTCCCAGCACCGAGCCTTGCGGTACCCCACTAGTCACTGCCTGCCATTCTGAACCAGGGACCCGTTAATCCCTACTCTTGTTTCCTGTCTGCCAACCAATTTTCTATCCATGTCAATACCCTACCCCCAATACCATGTGCTCTAATTTGTGGCTTCATAGGGCAGGGCATTCACATCATGTTGCAGCTTTGCTGAGGCCACATTTGTGTACAGTTCTGGTCACCCCATTACATAACTGATGTAGAAGTTTCAGAGAGGGCACAGAAGAAGTCTACCAAAATGTTTACTGGATTAGAGAGTATTGGCTATTAGGAGAGGTTGGACGAGCTTGGATTGTTTTCCCTGGTACACCAGAGGCTGAGGGGAGACCTGACAGAAGTGTACATGAGAGACATAGATTGAATAGACAGTCTAGGTGGTGGTGGAAGTAGATAGAAAATTGGTGTTTAAGAGGCTTATGGTTCGGCAATGGATGTGTAGGGGATGGAGGGATATGGATCACATACAGGCAACGGAGACTAGTTTAACTTGGCATTGTGTGCTGGGGCAGCAGGGCAAAGGACACGGACACCAACAGAATCAACAAGCTCATCATGGGAGGTGGCCTTGGAGGGGAGGATGCTCCTCAAACTGCAGAGCATCTTGGACAATACAGCTCACCCCCTCCATGACCCACTGTTCAACCTGAGAAGCACCTTCAGCAACAGACTGGTCCCACCAAGGTGCAGCACAGATCGCCATAGGAGGTCCTTTTTTTCTGTGGCTATCAAACTGTACAACTCCTCCCCCGTCTGCCCCCCCCCCCCCCCCCCACAGGTTGCCAAATGTATTAGCCGAGACATCCCGTATTTTGGGCTAAATTGTCTCGCATTAGGTCCAGAGGGCGCTGTGGGCCCGGACGCTGTAGGCCCCAACACTGTAGGCCCCGACACTGTAGGCCCGACACTGTAGGCCCCGACACAGTAGGCCCTGACACTGTAGGCCCCGATGCTGTAAGCCCAGACACCGTAGGCCCCGACACTGTAAGCCTGGACTCTAGGCCCCGACACTGTAGGCCCCGATGCTGTAAGCCCAGACACTGTAGGCCCCAACACTGTAGGCCCCGACACTGTAGGCCCCGACGCTGTAGGCCCAGACGCTGTAGGCCCCGACGCTGTAGGCCCCGACACTGTAGCCCCAGATGCTGTAGGCCCCGACGCTGTAGTCCCTGACACTGTAGGCCCCGACGCTGTAGACCCCGACACTATAGGCCTCAACGCTGTAGGTCCCAACACTGTAGGCCCCGGCGCTGAAGGTCCCGACACTGTAGGCCCCGACACTGTAAGCCCGGACACTGTAGGCCCCGACACTGTAGGCCCCGACACTGTAAGCCCGGACACTGTAGGCCCCGACACTGTAGGCCCCGACACTGTAAGCCCGGACACTGTAGGCCCCGACGCTGTAGGCCCCAACGCTGTAGGCCCCGACACTGTAGGCCCCGACACTGAAGGTCCTGACAGTTATGTCCCCACACTCTAGGTTTCTGACATTTCAGTGTCGGCCCGGAGGCCCAGGCGCCGCCTAACGGAGGTTACGTAGCAACCAGCCTCCCGGCCCAGGCAGTCGCCATTGGTGGAGCGGGAGCACATGGCTGCTGGCTGGGTGAGGCCACGTGGGACGTAAGGCGGTGACATCACCTTGTCCCGTATTTGGTAGTGAAATAGTTGGCAACACGACCCCACCCCCCCTTGATAATTTAATTTTATGTTTGTTACACATGTGCTGTGCAACAACTAGTCACTTGAATTTCATTATTATTATAGTACATGTGACACATTCAATGCCTTGTAACTGGATCTTATGACTGTTGTCAGACCAATTTCCCTCTGGGATAAATAAAGTTGTACGGTGTTGTATCATATCGTATCGCATCATGTTCAGTGCAGAGGTTGTGGGGCAAAGGGCTTGGTCCTTTGCTGGACCTACAGTATATTAACATATCCGGACAATTGCTACAGGATGTAATTCTGCTTCATGTCTTGCTTTCTATCAGAACCTTCTGTCCGATATCATCATTGCCGCTGCCTCTTGAATCAGACATTGACGACCTAACACTTCTGCCAATTTCAAGCACGAATCTTCACACTCACAGGATCTGTGAAGAGCAGATTTGAGCCTCGTACAATTGCTACCTTGCATTCACACCAGGCCTAAATTGGAGCAATTTGTAAGAAAGAATAAAAGGTCAAGTGAAGTGGTTGAATAGATGAATAAAGATCCATATGTTAGCAATCTGCAAGAGCAGAAGGCGGTCACCGTGGCACAGCGGTAGAGTTGCTGCCTTACAGCGAATGCAGCGCCGGAGACCCGGGTTCCATCCCGACTACAGGTGCTGTCTGTACGGAGTTTGTACGTTCTCCCCATGACCTGTGTGGGTTTTCTCCGAGATCTTCGGTTTCCTCCCACACTCCAAAGACGTACAGGTATGTAGGTTAATTGGCTTGGTAAATGTAAAAATTGTCCCTAGTGGGTGTAGGATGGTGTTAATGTGTGGGGATCGCTGGTTGGCGCGGACCCGGTGGGCCGAAGGGCCTGTTTCCGTGCTGTGTCTCTAAACTAAACTAAACTAAACTAAGCAGAGCAATTTTACATTAAAACAAGATTTCATCAGCAATCCATGTGAACATAGAAATGTCCTGGTACAAAAATTGATTAAAAAAGTCACAAACAATCGGCAGTAAGTTTTCTCTGAGAATTCTGTCTCAGTGTCAGATTCTCCAAAGAGCTTAAGTGAAGCCTGTTCTGCTTTACAAAAGAACATTTGGTTGAATCATAGTTCTAAGGAACTGGGATTTCCGTACAGGCAACGCGTTCACGGTGGTTTGCTATTTACTTGCATTTTGATGAGGGGAAATGAAAGCTCAGAACACATACCAACAAAAATAACGTAAGTGTATCTCATATCACAGTGAGGAAAAATCAGGGAGAAGTATCATCATTTAAAAATCAAGCTGATTTACATGATTGAGGAAACATCGCTGTTTAAATTTGAAAACTGTAGCCATGGAAACATTTTAGAGGCAAACCAAACTCATTGTGGTAATGCAAAATCTCTCCCATTCTCCAAAGTCTTCAGCTTTCATCAATTTAGAGTTGTTATTATGCACTGGAATCAAACCTTTACAGCTCAATCAGATTCTCATTACTGTCAATGGGTGCTGATCAACCACCAGAAGATGGAGAACTGATTGATTGAACTCCATCACTTTGTGCTGTTTCTCTGAAAGGCCAAAGATGTAGACAAAATGAACCATCCTATCACCATGTTGATTGGACTGCAGATATTCCCATGGGGTTTGCATTGTCTTGCCTCCAACATTAACTCGTTCATTTTCCAACAGCAGAGCAAAATAATACTCATACACCCAAAGGCTGGAACATTAAAAAAGATGATCAAACGACTCTGCACATTGTACAAGATGAAAGAAGCTGGCAAAAATCAGGACTGATTTATCCTGAGTCTCAAATTCATTCTACAGAGCAAAGCATCCGTTGGTTCAAAGAATAACAAAATCACAATGTTAAAATAATAAATT